>NC_066527.1:3928930-4011430 GCF_024679095.1 Eriocheir sinensis | reverse complement strand
AGATAGATAGACAGATAGACATAGATAGATTGACAGGTACATAAAGATAGATAGATTGATAGATAGACAGACAGATAGATAGATAGATAGATAGATAGATAGATAGATAGATAGATAGATAGATAGACATAGATAGATTGACAGGTACATAAAGATAGATAGATTGATAGATAGACAGATAGATAGATAGATAGGTAGATAGATAGATTGACAGGTACATAAAGATAGATAGATAGATAGATAGATAGATAGATAGGTGAAGAGAAATAAATAAACAAATTGATGGAAAAGTGAATAGATAGACAAGAGAAAGAGGAAGTGGAAGAGAAAGAGGAGGAAGAGGAAGAGGAAGAGGAGGAGGAGGAGGAGGAGGAGGAGGAGGAGGAGGAGAAAGGGAGAAGAAAAGTTAAAATATGGATGAGAGAGTAATTGACTGGCTGAAGAAGAAGAAGAAGGAGGAGGAAGAGAAAGAAGAGGAGGAGGAGGAGAAGGATGAAAGAGGTAAATTCAGCGAAAAGTCGAGGAGGAGCCTTCAATGAGAATACGTGGAGGGCGAGGCCGAGATACGAGTTGAGGAAGAAGTCCCCGAGGCCTGACTTTGTGGAGGAGGAGGAGGAGGAGGAGGAAAGGAGGAGGAGGAAGTGGAGAATCGAAAGCTGCAGGCATGATGAATGAGGAGGAAGAAGAGAAAGAGGAGAAGAAGGAGAAGGAGGAGGAGGAAATGGAGAGAGGGGGAAGAGGAGGAGGAGGAGGAAGGGAAAGAATGAGAAAGTAGAGAATCGAAAGCTGCAGGCATGATGAGAGAGGAAGAGGAGGAGGAGGAGGAGGAAGAAGAAGAGGAGGAGGAGGTGGAAAAGGAAGAAGAGGAGGAGAAGGAGTAGGAGGAGGAAATGGAAAAAGGAAGAAGAGGAGGAAGAGGAGAAGAAGGAGTAGGAGGAAATGGAGAGAGGAAGAAGAGGAGGAAGAGGGGGGAAGAAGAAGAAGAGGAGAAGGTGGAGGAAGGAAAGAGGAAGAGGAATAGAGGATGGAAAAAGAAGAGGAGGGAAAGAAGGAAAGGAATTGGAAAAGGGAACAGGAAGAGGAGAAGGAAAATTGAAGAGAAGGAGGAAGAGGAGGAAAAGGAGGAGAGTAAAGATGCATTGAAACCGAAAGCTGCAAGTAGAAATGAAGAGAGAGGAAAGCAGGAGAGGAAGAAGAAAAAGAGAAAGGAAAAAGAGGAAAAGGAAAGGATAAAGAAAAAAGAAGAGGAGGAGGAAGGAGGAGAAAAGAGAAGAGAGAGAGAGAGAGAGAGAGAGAGAGAGAGAGAGAGAGAGAGAGAGAGAGAGAGAGAGAGAGAGAGAGAGAGAGAGAATGTGTAAGACTTATAGAAAGCATGTCACGTTACCCATTTTCAGGTTGGCTATTGAGTAATCATTGTTTTGGTGGTGGTGGTGGTGGTGGTGGTGGTGGTGGCGGTGGTGGTGGTGGTGGTGGAAGGGATTATATTGTCGGAAACTAGATTAGGAAAGGGGAAAGGGAGGGAAGGAGGAGAGAAAGGAAGGAAGGAAGACAGGGAAGAAGAAACGAAGAAGGGAGAGAGCGGGGAAGGAAAGAAGGAAGAAAAGAAGGGAGGAAGGGAGGAAAAGAAAGATAAAGGAAAGGGAAGGGAGAAAATGAGAGGAGGAAGGGAAGGAAGGGAGAGACGGCTTGTGGTGGTGGTGGAGTTTGTACAGGACTTCTCTCCCTCCCTTCCCTCCCTCCCTTCCACCTTTCCTCACCTTCCTTCCTTTCTCCCTTTCTTCTTCCATTCCTCCCCTCCTTTTTCCTTCCCTCTCTTTCCTCCTCCTTTCCTTCCTTTCATTTTTCCTTCATTTTCTCCTTTTCTCACTTCCTCCCATTTTCCCTTCCTCCCTTCCTTCCTACGTTCCTCTCCCCCGTTCTCTTTCTCTCGTTCCTTTCTTATTTCCCTTTCTTTCTTTTGGGTGGTGGTGACGGTGGTGGCGGTGGTGATTTTGGGCAAGTGTTTTCCCCCTCTCTCCCTCCCTCCTTTTATCTTAGTTGTCCTTCCTTCCCTTACTGTGAGAGATAAGCAGGTTTCTTTAGGGTTCCCGCGAGGCCGTTTAGCTGAGTGGATGTGGTGGTGGTGGTGCGGTGGGGGAGTGTGTGTGTGTGTGTGTGTGTGAGAGAGAGAGAGAGAGAGAGAGAGAGAGAGAGAGAGAGAGAGAATTACATAGAATTACATAGAAAATCAGACCACACAGACCCCATGGTCCAGACTAGGTGGTCTGTCCTTGAACCTAAGTGAATCTACACTAATCAGATGGCTCCAAAACGTTGTTTTTCTACTCTAGTTAATATTAAGTTCAAGGAAGTGACGGTCGAGCTTATTTTTAAAGGAGTCAATCGTGTTACACTGGACCACTGACGGTGGGAGCTTATTCCATTCTCGCACTGCAACGTTGGTGAAGAAAAATTTGGTGCAGTCTGAATTTACTTGTCTACATTTGAGTTTTGTGCCATTGTTCCTCGCTCGCAAAGTGTCATCGATCATAAACAATTTTGTTCCTTCTACATTCGTGAAACCATTAAGTATTTTAAAACATTCGATCAGTTTTCCTCGGAAGCGATGTTTCTCAAGAGAGAACATGTTAAGGGTGGAAAGCCTTTCTTCGTAGGATTTGTTTCGCAAGGAAGGAATCATTTTTGTTGCCCGACGCTGAACACCTACTAATTTGGCAATGTCCTTTGCATGGTGAGGAGACCAAAACTGTACCGCATATTCCAAGTGGGGTCTGACTAAACTATTGTAGAGCGGAATTATTAAATCTTTATTCTTGAATAAAAAGTTTATTTTAATGAAGCCCAACATTCTGTTCGCTTTATTTGCTGCATAGATGCATTGATGTGAGAATTTGAGGTTTGACGCGATTTTGACCCCCAGGTCCTTAACGCATTGAACGCTTGTGAGTTTAACGCCGCTCATTTCGTAATCGAACTTCTTATTTCTTGTTCCAAGTTGAAGGACCTGGCAGTTGTCTACGTTAAAGGGCATCTCCCATCTATCCGACCAAGCTGAAATTTTGTGCAAATCCTCTTGGAGGCTTTGCCTGTCTTCGTCAGTGAGAACCGAGTTACCAATCTTTGTGTCGTCTGCAAATTTACTAATGCGATTATTAAGTCCAACATCCATGTCGTTTATGTAAATAATGAAGAGCACTGGGCCAAGAACCGAGCCCTGAGGGACGGCACTTGTGACCGGCGCCCACTCTGAGTTAAATCCGTCAATCACAACTCTTTGCTGTCTGTTGCTCAACCAATTCGCGATCCATTGGTTTACTTGACCGTCAATACCTATTTGCTTTAATTTATAAAATAATTTATGATGTGGGACTTTATCAAACGCTTTCTGGAAATCAAGATAGACTACGTCCAATGATTTGGTTACGTCATAAACTGAGAAGAAGTCGTTATAAAAGGTCAATAGGTTTGATAGGCAGGATCTTTTGTTACGGAAGCCATGTTGTGAATCCCCTATTAATGAATGGCTTTCGAGGTAAATCACAATTTTGTCTCTAATTATGCTCTCAAGTAGCTTACCTACAATTGAAGTTAGACTAATGGGTCGGTAGTTACCTGGTATTTTTTTGTCTCCTTTCTTAAAAATCAATGTCACGTTAGCCTTTTTCCAATCCGAAGGGACGATGCCTTGTCGCAAGGACATATTGAATACGGTTGTAAGGGAGGAGAGTATTTCGCTCTTTGTTTCTTTAAGCAGTATAGGATATACTTTATCGGGTCCGGGACTTTTATTTGTTTTAAGTGAATGGAGAACTTTAAGGACTTCATCGGTTGTTATTTCAAAATTAGGCAATGCATGCTCGAGATTTACATTAGTACTGGTGCTGGTGGTAGTGGGAGGAAGACTGTTAGTATTAAACACCGAGGAAAAGTAACTGTTTAAGAGGTTTGCAATGTGCTGGCTGTCAGTCACTAGTGCACCGTCGCTGTTTGTTAAAGGTCCAATTCCACTTCTGATCGCCTTTCTGTTGTTTATGTAACTGAAGAAAGATTTCGGATTATTTTTACAGTTGGCTGCAATATTTTCTTCGTATCTACGCTTTGCCTGACGCACTAATCTTTTTACTCGTCGCCTGGCATCGTTATAAAGTCTAATGTTTTCGGGCGTGCTTTGGTCTTTCTTTAACCTGTAAAACAATTTCCTCTCCTTGACTGAGTGTTTAATTTCGCTATTAAACCACGGTGGGCTTTTATTACTGTTAATTCGCTTCTCGCACAAGGGGACGAATGTGTTCTGCTGAGTGAGTAAGTGATTTTTAAGGCTTAGCCAGGCTTCCTCTGCATTGCCGTCATCTGATAGTTGTATTTCTGTTAGTTTTTGTCGGATTTCTACGAAGTTTGCTCTTTTGAAATCGGGCACCTTTACTTCATTTTTAGTCACTGATGTTTGAGCTCTAATGTCGACGCGCACTAATTTATGATCGCAAGAACCGAGGTGTTCTCCTACCGTGACATTACTGACTAGGTTATCTTGGGTCGTTATAACAAGGTCGAGTATGTTATTTTGTCGAGTTGGTTCAGAAACCATTTGGCTTAGATAATTTTCTTCTAGAAATTCGATCATTCAATGTGACTCGCCTTCTGTACCTGACAGTGTCGCCCAGTCGATATGGGGGAGGTTAAAGTCTCCTAGTATCAGTGAGTCGTTGTTATAAAGTGAGAGAGAGAGAGAGAGAGAGAGAGAGAGGCGATAACAATATAATCCAGAGAGAAGGATGACAAAAACATGGAAAAGAAAGAGAAAGAAAAGAGAAAACATGATAGGAAAGGAGAGAGAGAGAGAGAGAGAGAGAGAGAGAGAGAGAGAGAGAGAGAGAGAGAGAGAGAGAGTAACAAACGATATGAAAGGAAAGAAAGAACAACAGAAAGGAAGAAAAGAAAAATACTGCGCGCTATGTTCATCCCAGCGTTGCCAAATTATCGTATTAATCGTAATGCATATTCGTAGTTTCTCACCGATAACTGTTGCAAAAAGAAAGAAACCCATCAATATTTAACAGTTTCAACGATGATTTTAATTTACTATCGTTATTTATGAATGTACGACAGTTTGGGGGGGCCTAAAAATGATAAATGGAATGTTCAGAGTACGACAATTTGCCAACGCTGGAACTTCATCCCCCGTCCGGCTGACTCCGGCAGTATCTCTTTGGCCGAGGCAGGGGATGGGTGTTCTGGTGTTCGTTTCTCATCCCTTATTTACGTACAGATGCCAGTAAGTATTTGTGGCCATTATCATTTACAGTAAAGATTTGGAATATATCATGTGACCCCAAAAACAGTTAAACTTAGACCCACAGCCACCCAGAAGACTAGAGTGTAACAGGCATTATTATGGTAAGGGGGAGTCTAGCTGTTAATGTCTAGTTGTTGTGTATGTCTGCTTGAGTGAGTGGTGTGTAGGTTTCAGAACGTAATATTAAAATGAAAAACTAAAACAAAAACAAAAATGAACTGCCGCTTCTCGTGTGACAGCGCCCAACCCAAAAAGAATTGAACTTATTACGGAATGCTTGTTTGAACCTATAGTATTCCCATGTGAAACTGGTCGGGGGGGGGGGGGGCTGCGGGGTCAGCCCCGCCCCGCACCCTGCCACACACACAACACCTAAATTGCTTCCTCTCACATGTCAGCTATTTACTACCTTTAAATGAATTTAATTGAATAATTGGATAATCCTATAAGGTCATATAGTAATAAAAGTCTCGTTTTTAGGATAGTAACAAATATTTTGTATAAATACCATGACATTTAACAACGTACGTTGTATTCCAACCATGTCGTGTCGTGGTATTTATACAAAAGTAACAAAATGTTTGTTATTATCCTAAAAGCGTAACAATCTTAACACTATAAGACCTTATTGGATAATCCAATTATTTAATTAAATTCATTTAAAGGTAGTAAATAGCATGAGGTGTTGGGAGTGTGTGGCAAGGTGCGGGGCGGGGCTGACCCCGCAGCCGCTACCACACCACCGGCTAGTTTCACATGGATTCTCCGAAGCGTTCTCCTGTGCTTGGCCATCTGTGAGAGCTGAAGTGACGCTACATCCACGACCGCCAACTTGTGATCGCCAGTTTAAGTCAGTTCCGTTGATGACTTTTACAGGAAACTTACGATAACGAGCCAAGTTACAATACTTCTTAGAGGGCTGTTCATTACGTCAGCGATCTTATTTGTTTCCTCTCATCTTTGTCTTGAGTTGGCTCCTCTCCTGTAATATAAATTTCCAACATGTTCCAGCTGTAGTTAATTAAGAAAGCATCGCAGCTCCCCCCTCCCTTTCCCATCACCCACCCTGCCCATTCCCGTATTCCCAAACCATTTAACCCTGTCCCCCTTCCACCTCCCCCCCGCCCCTCTTTTCACGTACCATTTATTCCATCTGTGAAGAGAGCATTGCAGTGTTCCGCGCACACAAAATGATCGCCCATTCCCCTGTTCCCCCTCAACCATTTAATCTTCCCTCCCTCCGACCCCCACTCCTTCACCCCTTCCCTTCCCTTCAGTTCTCTACAGTCGATCCCCACTCCCCACCCCCCCACACATACATTTCGTTGTTCCCATATCACTCAACCCTCCCCCCCTTCTCCCGTCCCCCCCCCTTTTCCCCTCCCCTCCCCTTCACTTCTTTGCAGTCGGCCGCCTCCCTCTCCATCCCTCCCTTCACCCCACTCATTTTCCCTTTCCCACCACTCCTCCTCTCCCTTCCCCCCTTCTCACTTTCCCTCCACCTTTTCTTTCTCTTCCTTTCCCTTTCCCCCCTCCTCTACCTCCTCCTTTTCCCCTCCCCTCCCTTCTCCCCCTCCTCCCCGTCAGTCCTGTACAGTCTTCCACATCCCGCAGGTGTCCACGGGGGCGGGCCAGGCGTCGCACCTGGTGAGGCTGGCGGTGGTGTCGCCGCGCGCCGTCATCCCGGGCCGCGGCACCCGACACGTGCAGGTCGGCTCCACCATCTCACTCACCTGCCTCATAGAACAGGTAACCCAACGTGCTGGGTACGGATACGTCTCTCCTCACACATATGACAGCCAGCGTTCATGGTTAATAAGGCAGAACTTCACTTATTTATATAGAAAGTCTTATTTGTAGGGAAGCATGTGTTATTTTTTTTCTAATATTTCTGCAGTAGTGCCTTAAGACAGAGGCACATCTTGTACTGTTATACCAGTCCTTGATATCTTGGTAGAGTATCTTTCTTGTGGGTTCTAAATTACTAGACTACTGAATGGTAATTACACCCACTAACGCGTGTTTCCTCCCCCCAGAGCCCCGTGCCTCCCCAGTTCATCTTCTGGTACCACGACGCCCGCATGATCAACTACGAGCGTCAGCGTGGCGGCGTGGAGGTGCACGTGGAGGGCGGACCCACCGTCACCTCGCGCCTCACGGTGAGCGACGCGCAGCAGCAGGACTCCGGCAACTACACGTGCGCCGCCGCCAACACGGACGCCGCCTCGGTCTTCGTGTACGTGACAGAAGGTAAGGAAGGCAAGAGGGACTTATCACACACACACACGTTCACATTCACACACGCTTACACACACACAATGATATGCAAATACTAGTTGCCAAATGCAATCTCATTACCATACACACTGACCAGCCCCTTTTCCTCCTCTCTCTCCGCCCCGTCAGAGGACAACAAGATCGCCGCCGTCCAGCCCCGGGCCCTGGGCGGCGGGCCGTCCACGCTGCCCTGCCCTCCCCTGCTGGCGTCATTCCTGCTGCTGCTGCCGCTGGCCTCCGTGGCGGCCCAGCGCTGAGCACCCCGCACCCCCGCACGTCCCCGGCCCTCGTGTCTTCCTCCACCCTGAGCCACAGGACCCGGCAGCCCTGAGCCGCTCGCAGAAGTGCCGCACCCCGCCCAGCCCGGCAGAGGGCGGCCACTGACAACTCCGCCCGACCCTCGCCCCTGCCAGGAAGGTGTGTGGGGAACTTACCAGTTTGTGCATGTGTGTGTTTTACGATCATAAATATCCCAGTTCCCCTTCTTGGCAAATCAAAAAACAAACTTCGGTTAGGGGAAAGGCCTTGTTTGACTCTTAAAAGCTTTATTAAAATTTGAGTACATAAAATGTTCCAAAGTGCTAAATGTGAAACTTAAGTTCAATATTGTACCATTTTTGTAATTTTGTAATTAATGTACATTCATTCACTCTTGGGCCGCCTCGTACAAATGCATGACACGTATATTCACCCCATAATTCTGGTCCTTGGCTTCTGTCCCTCCACTGCAGCTTTCACTCTCGGCACTAGTGGGAATACAAGTAATGCTTGTAATAAAACTGTCTGCTAATAGATTGATATTGGCAGTACAAGTTAGTCAAGTTGCTGATAAAGCTAACTGTTAAATACATACACGTGCAGCAAGTGAGCAAGTGGATGCCTCCTTCTAACAAACTTAGCCTCTAGAACCCATGCTGACTGCAGGCACATAACTCTTTAAAGGGGAGGATCATTTACTGAGGTTTTTTTCCCATAACCAATCTAGGAACAAGCCTCCCCTGGAGAGCAAGAATGAAAGAATGTCTCAGATGCAAACTCGTCAACCATGTCGCAACCACAAAAAAAGTGACATGGTTGACAATTCCCTAATGAAATTATAATATAACGTTGTTATTGTTGAATGGCCGGGCATTCTCATCAGATATTTGTTTTAGTCATACAATCACTTGTAAAGAAGTTTGCTGCATAAACTAATACTAAAGTGCATTTCAGCAGCCATAATATAATTTTGATATTTATTTCCACAGTATTCTCAGTCAAGTACAAAAAGTGAACCCCGAGCAGGCTGACCACCTGGGCCCTGCGGCTGGCGGCCTGCACACAAGGAGCGCTGGAACGGTGAGTGACGCCCACCCAGGGAGGGGCAGTTTGTGTTGTAGCCTGAGATTAATTATCATATAGTGTCCACAAAGCAATCAGTGGGGTCATACGCTGGGGGGGCACGTCGCCTCGCCCACCCTACGACGCCAAGCCCGGGGGTCCCTCCAGGCGAGTCTCCATGCAGGCTCCCTTCCCAACCTGAGTATCTCCCGGCAGGATCTATCAACTTGCTCTGGCCACGAACTCCGTGGGCGTCCCCTTGGCTTCCTCCACTCACGATTGTCTCTTACAGAGACAACCCGATGAGCAGGATCAGCTTCAGGGTAACGTGCCACGTGCCTGAATAGAGCCGGAGTTGGCGTTGAAGGACACTGCAGGTAATATATGTCGAATCAGTCTCACGGAGTAGTCACTGGTTTGACACAAAGTCATTCCTGCGATATCCCATGATTCTGCATAGACGTTTATTACCAAAGACATCAATCCACCTCTCCAAGTCCCCATTTAGTGTCCATGTCTCACAACCATAGAGTAAGACAGGGAGCACAAGGGTCTTGAAGATCCAGATCTTTGTCCTTCTGCACAGATATCAACAACACCATATACTCATTGAGCGAGTCGATAATTCTGTGGGCAAGGCCAATCCGCCGTAAGACTTCCTAGCGAGACTCACCATTGTTATGAACTACACTACCAAGATACGTGAAACTTTCCGAGATCTCAACGTCCTCGCCACACCCATGAACAGACTGTACTGTTTCATCTAGCGAGCCTCCAAACACCTGTACCTTTGTCTTAGCCCAGGAGACCTGGAGTCCCAAGGTCTTCGGCTCCTCGTGCAGTGCCTCGAGAGCCATCACCAAAACCTCCAGCGACTCCGCCAGGGTTACTGCATAATCAGCAAAAACAAGGTCAGTGACCCTGGTATTGCCAATGGATGCTCCGCAATGACGCTCGTCCACAACTCTGCCCAGTACCCAGTCCATACAAGTGTTGAAATACGACGGGGCAAGGACACAGCCCTGCCTCACTCCCGCATTCACGGGAAAGAAGCTGGACAAGTCCCCCGACACTTCACAGCACTCTCTGTCCCAGAATATAACCCAGTCAGCAAACCAATAGTCCTCGCAGGAATCCCATTAAGTCACAGAAGATCCCAGAGTGCCTCACGACGCACTGAATCAAACGCCTTCTTAAGATCGACATAGGCTGCAAGTATCCCCTGTTGAAACTCACGTCAACGCTCCACCAGTACGCGCAGCGCTAGGATATGGTCAGTTGTTGACTTGCCAGGCATGAACCAGACTGTTCAGGTTTCTGCATCTTCAGCATCCACAAAGCACTTAAACAATTAATAAATTTAAGATAATTTTGAAGATTAATATATTTAGTTCTTTATAGACACTATTAGTTGCACAAAGTACAAAACAATCACTTTTCAGCTACAGACACTGTAACAGCTTTTGCAGTGGTGGCAGTGACTGATATGTTTTATAGTGTAGAGTAAAACTGTGTCCTGTACACAAGTTAAGCTAAGGTAATAATCTGAGAGCATGTGCAACTACCATGGTATTACACTGCTCAGTGTGCCAGGCAAGGTGCTTGCCCACCTATTACTGATGCGCATTCACAGCCAGCTGCTGAAGATGCAGAGACCTGAACAATCTGGGTTCACACCTGGCAAGTCAACAACTAACTGTATCCTAGCACTTCGCGTACTGGTGGAGCGCCGACGTGAGTTTCGACAGGGGATACTTGCAGCCTATGTCGATCTCAAGAAGGCGTTTGATTCAGTGCATCGTGAGGCACTCTAGGATCTTTTGCAATTCCTGCAAGGACTATTGGTTTGCTGACTGGGTTGTATTCTGGGACAGAGAGTGCCATGAAGTGTGGGGGGCTTGTCCAGCTTCTTTCCCATGAATGCGGGAGTGAAGCAGGGCTGTGTCCTTGCCCCGTCGTTTTTCGACACTTGTATGGACTGGGTACTGGGCAGAGTTGTGGACGAGCGTCATTGCGGAGCATCCATTGGCAATACCAGGGCCACTGACCTTGTTTTTGCTGATGATGCAGTAACCCTGGCGGAGTCGCTGGAGGTTTTGGTGATGGCTCTCGAGGCACTGCACGAGGAGGCCCTTGGGACTCCAGGTCTCCTGGGCTTGCTGGATGACACAGTACAGTCTGTTCATTCGTGTGGCAAGGACATTGAGATCTCAGAAAGTTTCACGTATCTTGGTAGCGTAGTTCATAACAACGGTGAGTCTTGCCAGGAAGTCTTACTGCGGATGGGTCTGGCCCACAGTGTTATGGACTCGCTCAACACGAGTATATGGCGTTGTCAATAACTGTGCAGTAGGACAAAGATCCAGATCCTCAAGTCCCTTGTGCTCCCTGTCTTATTCTATGGTTGTGAGACATGGACACTAAATGGAGACTTGGAGAGGCGGATTGATGCCTTTGGTAATAAGTGTCTACGCAGAATCATGGGATATCGCTGGAATGACTTTGTGTCAAACTGGTGACTACTCCGTGAGACTGATTCGACATATATTACCTGCATAGTCCGTCAACGCCACCTCTGGCTATACGGGCATGTGGCCCGTCTTCCGGGAGCTGATCCTGCTCATCAGGTTGTCTCTGTCAGAGACAATCCTGAGTGGAGGAGGCCAAGGGGACGCCCACGGAGTTCATGGCTTGAGCAAGTTGATAGATCCTGCCGGGAGGTACTCGGGCTGGGAAATGGGCCTGCATGGAGACTCACCCAGAGAGACCCTTGGGCTTGGCATCGTAGGGCAGGTGAGGCGACGCGCCCCCCAGCGTATGCCCCCATTGACATGTGCAAGTGACTGTCACCTCCACAAGAGCCGAGAGAGGGGGTGAGGCATAACAATCACATCATGGGCACCAGAGGAACAGCTGGTTTGAGTAAATCTTTACTATAATTAATCTTACTGTTCCAGGTGATGGCAGCTTATGGACGTGATTGCAACATTGAAGGACGAGTGGTGGGGAGGATGGTGGTGCTTGCAGACCCTGTGGTGGATGCTGCTGGATGGAGAGGTGGCAGCAGCAGGCAGCCAGCGAGACAGTGCCGGGTGTGCTCCCTGTACATGTGCACTACAAAGTTGTTGCAATACTAATTTACATCGGTGTGATTTGTACAATAAACAAATATATGGGAGTGGATGTTTCAATACCTCTCGTGTGGCACCCAACCCACCTTATATTAATGACAACATTAACACCTGTTCTCTTAGTTTCTTTGCACTACCTATGGTTGTTAGGGACTTCAAATCCTTAAGCTATAGCCACCATGCAGCCTCAGTGCTTGTATAGTTTGCATGGTGAGTGGATGCATCTAGAATACCTATATACTGGGAGGGTAGTGATAACTCCAAGCTGGGACACCCTTTACTTCACTGCCGAGCAGCCGCACCAACTCCCTGCTGTCCTCTTTCTGGTGCCGGTGAAAGTTGATGTAAACACTGACGAAAGCATAGTGTAAGAGTCGGTGAAGGTGAATGGGGAGTAGGATGTTTACAGCCAATGTTTAAATGGAAATATTCAACAGTACAATAGTTAAATATATCCATATTAACACTGACTGTTAACATCCTTATCACCCTCCCCTCTCATACTATGCTTTCACAAGTGTTTACAACAACTCTGGCACCGGCACCAGAGAGGGGACAGCACACATGCCAGATGGAGTCAGTGCACACTGCTTGGCTCTGAAGAAAATTAATTTCTAGCTTGAGGTTGTCGCTACTTCCCCAGTGTATAAGTACTCTAGATGCACCTTGTTGGTCAACACCTGTTCTGCTCCTTGACCAGAGGCTGCTCTGACTTTGCAAAATGGTTTGTACCACATTTACTGAGAAAAACTAAGTGACAATTGAAACTGGCACAGACCTACAAACCTGGGCACCAAATGAAGCTTCTTTTTTTTTCTACATTTTTTTAAAAACCCAGTGAGACACTAAGGTGCCAGCAGTGTAGACTGTTCAGCTCACAGCCAAATCATGTCCAGGAAAGTCAAAGAAATCTTCCCCAACAAATGACACATCAAGAAGAGTTGGGGACTAAGCTCGTTCTCAAACAATGTCAGAGTTCTGGAGGAAGTCTTTTGGAGCTTACCAGAATGTTGTTTGGCCATAGGCATGTCTACACCACTGCCACCTTTAAAGCACCTCACCCAGTTCCTCGCAGAACTCACAAACACCAACTAATTGACGATTTCCTTACTTTTGTGCCCAACCTTATGCAGTACAATGTTCTGTGCAGTCATTTCAGCTGTCAAAGACTTGTTTGTGCTCACAATAAGTGAGGTACAGGATATAAATCCAGAGCACCTTGCAGCCAAGGAGAGGAGGCAGCACTCACAAACAGGACACAGCTGCTCACCATGCAGGCTACAAGAGCACTGAGGCTGTGTGGTGGCTGTGGGCTGGAGAACATGATGTCGCTAACGGTCAATGCCCAGCATAATGCACTGATGCAAATCAACATTAAATAAAGGTGTATTGTTTCTTGTCATCAAAGTATGGCGGGTCATGGGCCCAGCATGCACATAAAATGAGCACTGTATCCGCTCCTCCGAACAACACAAGCCATTGCTATACTGACACACCAATGTCCCGCACCCCCTTCCCTTCCCATTGGCTCTGAAAATGTACTGTTCCATGAAAATTTGGTCCACACTCACTATTACTCAACATGAATGGCAGTTATGTCCTGTATAACATAACCTCTCCAAACCCCCACATGGCAGGAGCAGCCTCCTCTACCCAGGTAAGACTTGCAGGGCCATTTTCCAGCAATCAGGACATTCTGATACAAGCTGGTAGTTACTCTCACCTTCTGATACTTATTACACACAAAGTCAGTCATCTCAAAATTTTCTTGATGCTACATTTCCTATAATTTTTTTCCCCAGCTCCTGTCTTGCACAGAATATCACTATTTTACTACCGTTTCATACACTCCAACTTCTTGAGTATATAATCAATAATATTCTGTCCCCCACTGACCTCTTTACAAGCTGTTAACAAAAGATATGATTTGCCATGTGTATGAATCACTTTGAGCACACCACATGTGCAGTCATACTTTAATATCTCAATAAGAATTTGGTTGAGGAGGTAAGTTTCTAAAGTCACTTCAGAAAGAATAATTCAAGGTGACAGTCTGGCGTGGCATATTAAGTGATGTGAGAACAGCAGCAGCTTGTGTCAAAAGATCTCATCATAACAAGGAATTGCCCTGCAAGTCACCCTGAACCAAGAGTGGGCTGGCGCTGCCCTGTGATCCAGCGCAGTGATCTCAAAGGTGAAAAAGTGAACGGAATGAGTTACATCACGTTGCTAAAGAGGTTAACAGCAATACAAAAGAAAAAAAAATCTGATACAGTAGTTATTCAAAGTTGAAAAGGGAAAGAAGACTGACAGGCCTGTAGCAATCACACCTTATGTACACTTTTGAAAATAGTGAAAGCAATGAGTAAAGTGCTCACTCATCCACTCTACATAAAATTCTTGTCACCTACAGTACTGGTCTGACAGACTCAAGTGGTCTGGGTTCACACACAAAAAGCAAACAACTCTGCATCCTTGTGAAAAATGAACACAAGTTTGAGGATGCATGCAGCAAGTGACTTGCAGAAAATTCTATTCCATGTATCATCAAAATTCAAAATCTTTGGAATATTCCATTTTATTGAATTTCTCAAGAGGCCCCACGGCCAGGCTGTGATCTGGCCAACAAAGAGACCCACTTTCTCCACAATGAATTGGTGTGAGGCAAAAGGTGTATTTTGTGGAATGAATTTCATAACCTGCACAGTGATGAGCAGCCAACAATCACCACGCAACAAGTAGCCAATATCAAGGTGACAGTCATCATGCTGTAATCTTTGTGGTGTCCATGAGGTTTGGTGAGGCCATGAAGTATAAAACAACAATCTGTTGTTGCCTATTCACCAAGTCAACAAAGTGTCAGCTGAGGCACCTTACTCTTCATGAACACTTTCTATCAGTGTACTGCTGGAGGGCTAAGGCCTCTACCTGGAGACAATGCATGCACCAACTCACCTTGCTTTGTTGCTCCCATAGAAAAGGAATCCGTCACCAAACCATTCACGGCGGCAGTCACCGGCATTAACCAGCTTTCATCAGTGTCTGCAAGAGGCATTTACATCAACATCTTATTTAAAAGCCTTTCCTATGATATGATAAAGTCTCAGGAGACATTTAATTGCCATCTCTTCACTCTAAAACTCCTATTAATCCTTGAGACCATTAAAAACAATTTTAATTCAATCCATCAAACTTTCAAAAGGGAGTTGAATTTTTTCTACTTCAACAAAACACAAAATTTCCAGCAAAGAATAACAATCAAGGAACCACAGACCAAATTTTTAGTAGGGCTCATCCTCACAGGGATGTGCTGAGAAGAGAAGACCTCCCTCTTATGCTGCCTCAATGCCTCATCCATGGCCGGGGAGACGCAGCTCAAGGGGAGAACAGTAACCCAAACCCACGATGCAGTTCTCTTCACACACACAAACACACACGCTGCCCCACCGCCACCTGAGAAAAAATATATACTAAATAAATTAACTCACCACACAAGTTCAAATCTCAAACATGGCCAAATAAAATCACAAGTAAGCCATCAATAAAGTTCTGATAGCATGATTCTACTTTACTAGCATTACAAAGTGAACAGGGGTAGGATGACCCTTGGGATTATATGTGGTTGTAGTCGGTACCCAGGACTTGCAATGGCAGCCAAGTTGAGCGCTTACAGTTTACTTATGACAGGGAAAACAAAGATTAATCCCTCTTAAAAATAATTACCTCCCATACACTAACAGGTAATGAAGAAACAGGTGAACTATAACATAATGGTGATTCAGGCAGGTAATGAGAACAGGTGCAAGTCAGGTAGAAATGCTTTATATTAGTTGGAAGGCTACAAGGGAATATTATGACATTGTAGAAAAAGCTGAATAGGAAGGTAGAAAGGTGTGTGTGTTAGTTGGAGGACAAGTTATGTAAGATAAGTGGAAAAGATTGCTGCTAACCACTGTAGTGTTGCTGTCTATCACTTGCACACCTAAAATTGCCTTTATATATTCAAATAGACACTTGATGAAAAGGTTATGGACTCAGGATAGATTTATATGGTGGTTGCATTTAAAAAAATGGACTGTACATATTTTTTATATATATTTGGTTGGTACAATAACACCCATATATAATTAATTGCATACATTCACATCTGAACATAGCCAAAAAAAATTCTTTACTCAATTTTTTAAATACTCTTTCAAATTTCCTTGCAAATGAAAACACGAGATCGACACAAAAACTCTGCGAGAGAAAAATCTGAAAGTAATAGAATAAATAAAACACTTGAATAAACCTTAATTCAATGAAATCAAACTTCAATACCAATAAGAATTATCAAAAAATAATTTTAAAAATGTAAAAATTTCTTTCTCCTTAATTCTCCATCATACTATTACATTGTACTTCAGAAATTCCATTTGTACAAATTACACAATGAGGAATCAAATTAATGCCTTGCCAGCGACAACTATAAATACATCAGGACTGGTGTAGCTGGAGGCTCCACGAGTGCATTCAAACATTTCTTCTGTTCAAACTATATTTTGAAGAATGGAATTACTAGATGCTCCCGTACCTATGAGGTATAAAACACCTTCCCTTAAACAGGAAAACTTCATATACTTCATATGAAACAAATTAAAATTAAAAAATGCAATGAGAATGAATAACTTTGTACATTTTCCTTACATAACAAAACATGATTGATGTGATGACTGATGAGGCTCAGCTTAAAATTACAATACAAAAATAGATGATTACAGGCCAGAATGAAAACACTCCAGCACTACAACAACTGTGGACCTGGATTTGGAACTGTCATATATAAGGCAGTGGTGTGACACACAGCTTATTGAATGGAAAATTAATTTGAGCCATAGCCTCGTTGTACAGCTGCTGTGACTCACTGGACAGCTTTGGAACATAGTGAGGCGGCACATTCATCTGCTGGAGCCGCATGGCAAAGACTGTCGCCGTGATGGAGCGAGGGAAGGGCGTGGGGCAAGCCGTCTTGGCACGCTGGTAACGGTTGCACACGTGGCGCACCGTCAGGTCCTGCGCCTCCTCGTGGTTCTTGAAGGACAGCTGACAGGCCTGGAGCAGCTTCTTCTCCTTCCTTGCACTGGTGTCCAACAGGAACTCCAGAATGTGAGGGTGCCTGTTGGTGCCCACAAACCTGTAGCGAGAACACTTGCGCAGTGCCAACTGGCCCTCTGCGGACACCTGCCAGGGGCCCCCGGCACAATAGGGGTTGTAGGGCCGCAGCACGCCTGAGAAGTCGGTGTTTGTGAGCAGGATGCGGGAGGTTGTGTGTGTAGGTGTGGTCATCATCTCCACCAGAAAGCTGTACTTCCAGCACTCCAGCAGGATGGATGCATCCACGGCAAACTCCACATTGCCGTACCAGTCGTGGCGGTCCTCACCCTCGTCCTGGTCCTTGACGCCAGCGCTGAACCACAGCACCTTCAGGTCGGCACACGGGTGGCCCGGAGGCAGCGCCCGGGAGTCTATGCTGCTGAAGGTAATGATGTTCTTGGGCCGAATCCTGCGATGGGCACACACCTCCAGCGCATCCTCCAGGTGCAGAGTGCGGGTGATGTGGGTGAAGGGCTGGTAGGCGTCGGGCCCCTCGCTGACGTGCCGGCCGCTCCCCGGCAACCACAGGAGGGTCTGGCCACTTGCTTTCCCCTCAAGCTTCTTCAGCAGTGTGTCTTTCCATGGGATGATGGCGTTTTCCTTTAAAAAAGAAAATGAGTCGCTTTTTTTCTTTACTTTGCATATTTATTCATAGAGCACATTCTCAAAATAAATTTTTCCAAGATGAAATTTAGGTATCTGGAATGAGCGGAAGAAATAGCACACACAGCCCAAGCTGGCCGGGGCAAGCGGCCGTGTGAGGGCTGGAGGACTCTGGAGAGTTCCAAGAGTTAAATAAAATGATTGACCCTCAGCTACTGAAACAAATTTGTGTTATTTTGGGCTCTACTGATTTTTTTTTTTTTTTTTTTTTTTTTTTTTAAGGCAAAATAGTATCAAGAGATTTTGCACAATCAATGCAGCTCCTCAGCACTGGCATGACAAAACATTGGATGAAAATCAATCAATGGCAGCACACGCTAAGGGCACACACCGCCTCACCCACCCTACAACACCTCCTGAGAAAGTCCCCATGCAGGCCCTTCCCTTCCTTAGTATCTCATGGCAGGATTCATCCTGATCAAGCTACAAATTTTGCAGGTGCCCCTTAATTATTGTCCTCCTCCACGTAGGATTGCTTCTTACACAAACAACCCAGTGAGCAGCATCAGCTTCTGGTTAAGCTGTCACAAAAGCCAGAGTTGGTGTTCATGGACCATACAGGTAATAGCTAGGCTTCGATTCTGACTCAGAGGAATCACTGATATGGCACAGTTTCATTACAGCGATATCCCACGACTCTGCAGAGGTATTCACTACCAAAGGCATCAATCCACCTCTTCCAAGTCACTTTTCAATATCCATGTCTCAGCCATAGCGTAAGGCAGGGAGCACAAGCAACTTGAAGGTCCAGATCTTTGTCCTGCACAGGTATCGACAAGGCCATATACTTGTGCTGAGTGAGTCCATAACAGTCGGCCAAGCCAATTTGCCGTAGGACTTGTTGATGAGACCTGACATTGTTTTGTAATAAGTTTCCAGGGTAAGTGAAATTTTCCAAGACCTCAATGTCCTCACGGCACGCATGAACAGACTGTGCTGTTTTATCTTATATGCTCCAGCCACCTGTACCTCAGCCTTGGCCCAGAGATCTTGAGCCCCAAAGGCTTCATGCACCCGTGCTGGGCCTCAAGAGCCATCGGAACCTCCAGTGACTCTGCAAGGATCACTGCATCATAGGCAAAAACACGGTCAGTGACCCTGGTACTGCCAACAGATGCTTCACAATGACAAATACTTATTGTTCCTTTCTCTTGGCATAACCTCTAAGGAGGTCTTCCTTAAACATGCCCTTTAGTTGCCAATGAATAGGGAAGAGACAAAAAATGGCACAATAATTTTCCAAGAATGTCCACGAGATTCCAGAACAAAGGAGTCACTACAGAGGCACATCTCAGCCCACACACCTACTATTATGACTACTGCCATTACTACTACTGTACTACTACTACTACTACTACTACTACTACAACAAACTAAGGAGTCATTACAGAGGCACATCTCAGCCTACTATTATGACTACTGCCATTACTACTGCTGTGCTAGGCTCGTGCACAGACCCAAACTGTATGATAAAGCAAAATGTTATTTAAATTTGTTACTCATGTCAGATACAGCGAAATTTCATTTGAATTTTTACTAATTCTCGGATAACACAGCAAAATGAAGGTAAGATCTCACCAGGAAACAATGTGGAGTACAGAAAGGCCAGCAAGATGACACAAAATGCCTCGCCTTAACCTAACGGGTATACAGCGACATGTATTTGCTGAGAATGGTCATCAAATCTCATGATGTGGGAAATGCCTGACCTTTCATACTTCCACACGACCTCTACTATAGTCTGTTCGGAGCATGAAGTCGGTTCAAGGTGTGGCAGATTCCAGAATTCCCGTGAGTGCAGCGCTGCCAGTTCAACCGCCAATTATCAGATTAGTACTCTCTCCCGGCCTACCCACCCACAACCCACCTGTTTATCTCTCTCTCTCCCTCTCGACCGAGGGGAGGGACCAAGGGGGACACACCAACCACCACCACCACTACCACCACCACAATGTGGCAACATGGGAAAAAATCGCTGCCACATGTCATAAAATTTATACAAATCCTTGTTATAATCCTAAACATCGACTCTCATTGTACTATGCAGCTTCCTTTACTATATACAGAATATATAAAATATCGCTTTCAAATAGCACAAGGATGGGAAATATAAGAGAGACACATGTACGAAAGCTGATTTGGCAGCATGGATAGAAGTAAACGACGATATCAGCTCCACCCTGAACCGACTTCATACTCTGAACAGACTATACCACTCCTGTCGCTGGCTGGCCGGCTCACCTTCTTGCTGGTGGTCGCCCAGTCCGCCTTGAGGACCGTCTTGGTGCCGGCCTGCTGGGGAGGTGCCGGGGACGCCTCGCTCTCCGTGGGGTACAGTGTCAGGATCTCCAGCTCCTTCCTGACGCGACCCACTGCTGAGGAGACACCATTTTGGCCTCCTGCTGACCCCTTACTTGCCGGAGTGTGTCCATCCACTAGCGCCATCCTGGCGGGTCCTGCAAAAAGAAACATAAACATGAAATCTTTAATGAGGAATTTTTAGGAGCAACACATGCAACAAAGCAATCCCTTCAAGATCCTTTGCATGTAGGGGCCCTAAATACTAATTATAAATAATCAGCCTCTTGATATTTGATATTGTAAGAGCACATAGTTAATTACTCCGTGCAAATACAGGACAGGGTGTCACATCCAAAAATATGCACCCCCTTTGTACCCTTTTAGTTTTAAACTCCTGGCCTGACCTTCCCCCTAATGGACCACTTTAAGGCCATGAGTGTGAAGCGAGGAACAATTAAAAGTTAATCAATAGGAAACACACAAGATGAACAACATCCCCATCAACCTGTCCAAAGCATGAGGGAAAACAAAGATATTAAATAAAGAAGAAGAAGAAGAGGAAAAAGAAGGAAACACACATTAATAAAGAGTATAGAGTTTCTTTACATCCTTCTTACTTTCTTTTATCTTTCCTTCTCTTTCTCCCTCTTTCCCTGGAAGACCTGAACTGCCACTGCTCTTAAAGCCAAACACAGCACACAGCTCTAAGTTAATCTGACCTTCACTGTCTCCTAAATGTTATCAAGTATACAAGGTGAAAAACATAAAGATAACATTGGTGATATTAGTGATGGGGTTAATTATGCCTCTGTACCATACCACCTCCAGGACTCGTATTCTCAAAGGTTTCGGGCTCATGATAGTGCTATTTCTAAGGGCCACGGAGAGGAAAGGACAGGTTCTTATAAGTGTTTTTCCCGTTCATGGCACAGAAACCTTGCAGATCTACCGCCTGGGTCATGAAACCGCACATGGCAATCTTTATAACTACTACTGGAGCATTTTTGACTACATGTACTAAGGTGTCGAGGCGTTTAAGAATATGGGCCCAGAGCTGAATGGTAAAGTTGGCAAAAGTGTTCCTCGCAGTGCTGGGAAAAAAGGACACAAATGTCTGAATAAGTGAAGATAAGTGACTTTATTTCAGTTTAGAAAATTCATAACACTGATAAGAAAGGTGTATGAATAAGAAGGGAGGAACAAGAGGAGTGATACAAAGCATTACAGGTCAAAAGAAGAAGAAGCTTTTTGGCCCTATCTTGAGTGTCTCCTAAAAAATGTTCCCTGAATACAGCAAGGTGAAAACAACAGGTAAAGAGGGTATAGTGAATGGCAGGGGTTACTTATGCATCTACTATAACTATTAACACCAAAAATACCAGGGAAAACTGGATATAATAAAATAAAAGTATGGAAGGAGGTGGAGAGTGATCGACTTTTTTTAGCAAAGGAAACAGCTCGAGGGGAAAAAAAATGAAAAAAAGACCGCCAATCACTACTCCTATAAAAGAGTTCAGAGGAGTGGCCGAAAGGGAAAGTAATGAGCATCTGTATAAGGTTGTATGGTGACAGGAGGGCGGGCGGGGTTCGAACCACGGCGCCACGATACATGACTCAGCCAGATAGCCAACGCGTAGCACCTGAGCATGAGTCACGGGGGGGAGGGGGGGGGGGAAGGTGTGTTGCGGCACCCACACATGACCCTATATTATGCACTAAATCTATCGACCATAACGTGTGGACTGTATGACCCTATGATAGGGTGACCAGACGTCCCCGGCTTCCGGGGACTGTCCCCGTTTTCCGGGGACAGTCCCCGTTTTCAGTGACCTGTCCCCGGCTACTGCTGTCCCCGGAAATGTCCCCGGTTTTCACTGACTGACAGATCCTCTAATTTTTACTACATATTTTAGAATGCCAGGAATAAGGAGGAGGCCTTAGTTTGGGTGAAGTGTCTAGCTGATATTTGTTTTTTACAGTTGATTTTATGGATGTTCTTGATCTCAGCTACTTTGATCAGAGAAAGAAACTCATTGTTAATCAATTGAATTTTTATTCAATTCCTTTGCAATTAAGGATAATTTGGGTGAAATAAACTTTTGAATGTTTCTTTATGAATTGTAAGGGCAGTGTCCCCGTTTTAGTTTTTTAATGACAAAAACACTACATGTATTGGAGGTTTTTACGCCTCTGAGCCGAAAATGTCCCCGGATTTTGTCTCAGAAATCTGGTCACCTTACCCTAAGACAGACAGACAGAAAGGCAAACAGGAGACAAACACGGATACAGAAACAGACATAAAGGCAAACAAGTAGACAGACAGACATAAACACAGACAAATACAGGCAGATTGACACACACACACACACACACACACACACACACACACACACACACACACACACAGACTAACAGACAAACACAGACAGTACGTAAATGAAAAAGTCACCTAAGAGAAAACAAAGAAAATGCAGAGAGAGAGAGAGAGCGGATGCCGTTTCATACAAGTTCAGTACACGTATACGCAACACTCAACACTGAGTTACCTTCTATTACAGGCGTTTCTTGCAGCGAATGGTGTTGAAATCGTTCTGCTTGTTCCTCTTCGACTTTGTCTTGCCTCGATAAATAAAACTCCCGGAATCAATCAGTGAATGGGTGAAATGAGCAGATGTGAAGTACAGCATCCGGGACTGACTTCCTTCCTCTGTGCTTCCCTGTAACAAACTGACTAGTGACCAACTGAGAGTACCGAGAAGTTGCCACCACGGGAGATATCACCTGAGCTGCCATCAAGGATATTATCTATTTTATACAGCAATAGTCCCCTTAGTTCCCATTACCGTGCTATTATATGGACACTAATACAGTTCTTTACCATGCTGAGGCTTAAAGTAATATCATATCTTACTCATTTAAGCGTACAAGACGAGAACAAAAGGTGCCAGATTAAGGAAATGTGGCTACGTTTCCTGTCTCACTCGAGTGGCTGACGTGTTTTGTTTTTACCCCGGTGAATTACAAGACTACGACAGGTCTTTCCTGTCCATTCCTTTCATGTCATGTTCTAGGAAGCCTTCTGTGCATGTTTTACTAGACACAGTGCGGGGAAGTTCGTATTAAAGCTCATACCATACGTTCTCAAAACCAGAAAGTCAAAATTGAAACGATGGTGCTGAAATCGGCAACACTATAAATCGGCAATACTACCATGAATGTTGTCTCTCACGTGTTTCCTGGAATAGCTGAAGGGCATTTTATCTTATCTCTGTATCTTCGGTATGCTTCAACTAACCAATACTATGTGCAGGGGTATTTCACGTCCGAATTCAGATAATATCCCTTGTACTTCCTCAGAGTGTGGTTGCCTCCTAGCTATATTGTGTCATGAGTGAGCTTTGTTATCATATGTGTTTGCTGTCATAATGTTTCCTCTATGTCCTCATCCTTATCGTGTTTTATCAGCCAGCAATGTGATCATCTACCAGTTGGATAAGTTAGGATTTAGAGATCAGATACGTGTTCGTTTTTTCTCTTCCTTATTCTGTGTGTGTGTGTGTGTGTTGCCATATTGCCATTTCATGATTTTAGTGAGTCGGAGGCAGGAAAAAAAAACGGGAAAACCTAATTCATGCACCTCCAAAAAACTAACATGAATTATATACTTTTGGGATTATCTAAGAGGAGAATGCATGAGTGTGTATTCTCAATCTTTATTTGCACTCATATTCGTTCCTGTGGTTTGCATGTTACGATTCTGAGTTCGCTATTTCAACAATCAATTGGTTATCAGCTGTTCCGATCGATATCACTTCCACGAACGGATTGAAAACATAGCTCCCTCTCTTCCCGGAACAAGGTGCAAAAATGCGTACTGAGTCATTGATTAGACGAAGGAATGCATTGATCATTCTCTCTCTCTCTCTCTCTCTCTCTCTCTCTCTCTCTCTCTCTCATTTGATTTTTTTTTGTCTGTTTCCATCTTTCCTTTTCTTCTGAACGTTTTTACTCCTTCCTTTCTTCCTCCTTCCTCTCTCTCCCCTTTCTACTTTGAACTTTTTAGTCCTTTCCTTTCTTTCCTTCTTCCCTTCTATATTTCCTCTCCTCCCTCATGTATTTTCCCTTTTACCCCACCACATGCTCAAGGGCTAATATTTTTTATGTGAAACTGGTTACCTCAATGTTGGTTGGTGTGCATGTGACTGTAAATTAAACCTCAGAAGATATAAGTACCTAGTAGCTAGCTTTCCCTTTATTCTGTATACATAAGGAAAAGGGGGTATTGTCAATTTTGCAGTACATAATCTAATAACGGTAATTTATACAAGAATGGTTGGTTAATTAGTTGTATCCGTTTTGCGAGACACTTATCAGATTGTTTCGAAGCACATCCAGATCCATCTAATAGCCTAATAAAATAACATATAACCGATTATCCAGGGAAATTCGTGTATCGTCTGTATCGAAAATTTACAGAATGGTCACGCACAGAATGAGAGGTTGTAGCACGGTGGGTTGTACAATGAGGAAAAAGCATAAACGCGAGCAGGAATATAAAGTAACAAGGAAAAAAATGTGTGAGAGGTCTCCCCAGGTATACGTATATTATGGGAGGGGCAAGGCAGGTGTGGGCAACTATGAGGTTTAACCACTCGCATTAATCTTCTCACCTGATCGATATACACACCTCACTCACATCACCCCACCCCCCTCTCACCTCCCCACACAGGCCACATTAACCACCACAAGGCAACCACTACACAAACATGACAACCACAGCAACACGACCACCACAAAACAACCCAACACATCTACCACAAGACAACAACCACAACGCAACTACAACATTAATGGCACCTACACAAAAATGACCCTCGATCCCCGCACATCCCCGGCAGGTGTGGCGTCTCCAGGGGGTCTGGTTCACGAGTCTATATATAGCCTACGGAATAAGGAGAGGCAATAACACGTGGTAATGAATGCGAGACGGAGGAGGAGGAGGATATACTCTGGAATCTTTAACCCGACCTGACTCACCTCAGTGGCCACACCCATACATACCGTCGCAGCCCACCATTACTCTTCTTTTAATACATTTCTAGCACTGATTTTGTCTATCCTAATGCCTTAATACTTTTACGCGTTTTTCAACCTCCCATGATTGTGTCCCCACCCTCTCCTACCTATATAATGTAGATGTTGAAAACTGTTCTTCCTGAATGGTCGCCTGGTTTTTCTTTTCTTTTTCGCATTCTACGCTCGTCAGTCAAGCTGATTTCTAATGTGGAAATGGATATCCACTGATGGTGGAGTCACTGTCAAGCAAGGTTGTATGACTGATTTAAATTACTGATTTAAATCATCCTTCAAAGGTCAGGGATACGAATATGAGGAGCTATATTGCATCAGTAGTTATATCCTGGTCACTGACATTTCTTCCGTCGAACAGTCATGCAGGCTATTACCGGGGTTATTACTGGTTAATAGCCAAACTACTACACTGTGGCTATGTCAGGACATGTGCAAATCATGATATATTATGATCAAGTCAGAGACTAGCGGAAGATATGATGCAACGTACCGGGCGGCCACTGGCTGAGGAGGGGCTTGAGTCGACGCTGACCCAGAGCTGAGTCACCTTGGCAGCGAGTGCCAAGGAACCCTTAATTTTACTTCTACTTGTTTGTTACCGGTATCCAGCAGTGTACGTTGTTGCTGTGTTTAATTGACACGTATACTGACTGCATTTGTGATGTGTTAACAACAGGTCGAATCCATAATTGTTACTGTGTGGGAGGCTGCATGTGGCCTCCGTAATCATGCAGGTGATGGTTATAATCGACCTGTGGGCCGCGGCCCCGAGAGTGCCTTGTACTGTAGCTGGGGAAAGTTAGGCAAGGCGTGACAGTGACCACGGCAGAGAGGCCGCCTTTGCAGTAATCTCGTAGTTTGCAAGAATGACAAAGGTTAATGGTAGCCAGGGATCAGTGCGAGAACATGCTTCGGTATGTATAGACCTACATATAATTATATACCATTAACATCACGGAAAAAATATCAAAACAATAAATCTGTTAGCTTCATTAACTTCATAGGGGATATTCTTAAAGTGAAGAAAATCTGTAATTACCCACTGACTTTTTTTTTTGGTATTTCGTTGGGGATAGACCCCAATGGAGGAAGGCGGTGCACGCATGCCGCGCAACCCCCCAGACGGCTGGTAGAGATATACCCAGTTCTTTTCAAGGAGGCGGCCCAACATCGGGGCTGAGGGTGTCGGAAAGAGCCCACCTTTCCACCCCCATATGGTACGGGATAGGTCTCGAACCCACGCCCTAGCAACCCGCCGAAGCGCAAGGCCGAGACTCTACCACGGGACCACGGGAGCCCCCCAATCACTGACTTAATTATTGGCGGCTGCTGCTGCTACTCTCTCTCTCTCTCTCTCTCTCTCTCTCTCTCTCTCTCAGGTTGAGGACAAGCTCGGTGTACCAAACAGTCCTGACGTGGCAGATATAATGCTTACTCGGCCATCATGGAGGCGCCGGCCAGGGTGGTTGGGCGGCGGCAGAGTCGAGGTCCGTAACGTTCGTCAGCATTTTCTTGTGCGTTCCTTCGTATGAGTCGTGATGAGGCATTTTGCACTTCTTTTCCCGATAGGAATGAGTCTTTAACCTTAAATGCATATATAACATGACGCAATTTCAAACGTGGGATACTTGTGGTGAAGAAAAGAAGGCCGTGGACGTGCACTGTGTCGCGCGGGGCAGGAAACTGACCTCTGAATGGTTCCTGGGTAATGTCTCAGATGCTTCGGGTCATGACTGGAGCCTCGCTTCACAGACAAAATACCTCGTTCAGAAAGAATATTAATGGTACTAACAATAAAGTCATATGTGCTTTCCTGTCTGTGCATGTCTCAGTTCACACTATTATATGTGCATATTCCCTCATTAATAGCTTATAGACGTTATGAGTCCCTTCAACTTTTTGAGCTAAGAGGACTCATGTAATTTTCCCTTTGCAACAATCTTAAATATCAATTAATTGGTACGTACGGTAATTCGATTTGACGTGAATACATTGTGTTTGAAGTGATAGTGTGATAAAAGACTTTTAATTTAGAAATTTGTTACCTGTTTAACCTATATGAAGACAGACAGACAAAGAGAAAGAAACCTGCATGAGAGAGAGAGAGAGAGAGAGAGAGAGAGAGAGAGAGAGCGGAAGTAGGCTATACCATGATCACCAAGAGAGAAAAAGAGAGATATCTGGCATCCTTGAACAACCCAAGTCCTCGTCACCGCTCTTGAACATTGAACCTCTGCGGCCATGCGTGCGTGCAGACATACCACGCAGCAATGACGCAAGCAATGACGTCACACGCAGAGGTCGTGACGCAGAATGACGCTGTATTACAAAAGAACATAAGAACATATGGAGACTCCAAGAGGCCGAATGGCCTACACAGGGCAGCTCCAGATTCCAACCTGACATCCTCGTCCATGTAGCTATCAAGTCTACTCTTAAAACAAGCTATCGTCCCTGCACTCACTATGTGATTGCTGAGTCTATTCCATTCCCCCACCACCCTATTACTAAACCAATGTCTGCCTATTTCCCTCCTAAATCTATACTTTTCTAATTTAAATCCATTACTGCGTGTTCTATATCCTGCTGGTTATTTCTCAGTACTTTACTTATATCACCTTTGTTGTAACCCTTGACCCATTTGAATACTTCTATCCGATCTCCCCGCACTCTTCGTCTTTCTTGTGAATGTAAGTTGAAATGTTTCAACTTCCTCAGTCCCTAAATTACCTTGGTCATCCTCCGCTGAACAGATTCTAGCATGTTGATGTCCATTCTGTAGTCTGGGCACCAAAACTGGACAACATAATCTAAGTGTGGCCTAACTAACGATAAATAGTCTGAGGATGGCCTCTGCACTTTTGTTGGTTACCGTCCAGTTAATAAAGCCTAATACCCTGTTAGCAATATTCCTCGCACTAATATATTGCTTCCTTAGTTTTAGGTCAGAGTTCACTAACACTCCCAAATCCCTTTCACACTCTGATCTGCCTATCTCTGTGGAGTCTAAATTAACTATACCCGTGTAATGGGTTGCGTGTTCCTACACTTAGTACGCTACATTTGGTGATGTTAAAATTCATCTGCCATTTCTCTGACCAAGCTGACAGTTTGTTGAGGTCCTCCTGCAGTGCTCTAGCATCCTCCCTTGTCCTAATAGTGCGTCGTATTTTTTATATATGAAGAATTACATGAATATATATAAGATGATAAAATAATGGAGGTGTAACAGGCCAGATCGAGAGAGAGAGAGAGAGAGAGAGAGAGAGAGAGAGAGAGAGAGAGAGAGAGAGAGAGAGAGAGAGAGAGAGAGAGAGAGAGAGATTTACATAGAAAATCAGACCACACAGACCCCATGGTCCAGACTTATTGGTCTGTCCTTAAACGTAAGTGATTTTACATTAATCAGAAGACTCAAAAACATTGCATTTCTACTCTAGTTGATATTAAGTTGAAAGAAGTGACGGTCGAGCTTATTTTTGAAGGAGTCAATCGTGTTACACTGGACCACTGATGGTGGAAGCTTATTCTATTCTCGCACTACAACGTTGGTGAAGACAAATTTGGTGCAGTCTGAATTTACTTGTCTACATCTGAGTTTTACGCCATTGTTCCTCGTGCGCAAAGTGTCATCGATCATAAACAATGTTGATCTGTCTACATTCGTGAAACCATTAAGTATTTTAAAACATTCGATCAGTTTTCCTCGGAGGCGACGTTTCTCAAGAGAGAACATGTTATGGGTAGAAAGCCTTTCTTCGTAGGATTTGTTGCGCAAGGAAGGGATCATTTTCGTTGCCCGACGCTGAACACCTTCTAATTTAGCAATATCCTTTGCATGGTGGGGAGACCAAAACTGTACCGCATATTCCAAGTGGGGTCTGACTAAACTGTTGTAGAGCGGGAGTATTACATCTTTATTCTTGAATAAAAAGTTTCTTTTAATGAAGCCCAACATTTTGTTCGCTTTATTTGCTGCATCGATGCATTGCTATGAGAATTTGAGGTTTGACGCGATTTTGACCCCCAAGTCCTTGACGCATTGAACGCTTTTGAGTTTAACGCCGCGCATTTCGTATTCGAACTTCTTATTCCTCGTTCCAACTTGAAGGACCTGGCACTTGTCTACGTTAAAGGGCATCTCCCATCTATCCGACCAAGCTGAAATTTTGTGCAAATCCTCTTGGAGGCTTTGCCTGTCTTCGTCAGTCAGAACCGAGTTACCAATCTTTGTGTCGTCTGCAAATTTACTAATGCGGTTATTGAGTCCAACATCCACGTCGTTGATGTAAATAATGAAGAGCACTGGGCCAAGAACCGAGCCCTGAGGGACGCCACTAGTGACAGGCGCCCACTCTGAGTTAAATCCGTCAATCACTACTCTTTGTTGTCTGTTGCTCAACCAATTCGCGATCCATTGGTTTATTTGACCGTCAATACCTATTTGCTTTAATTTGTAAAGTAATTTATGATGCGGGACTTTATCAAACGCTTTCTGGAAATCAAGATAGACTACGTCCAGTGATTTGGTTACGTCATAAACAGTGAAGAGGTCGTTATAAAAGGTTAATGGGTTTGATAAGCAGGATCTTTTGTTTCGGAAGCCATGTTGTGAGTCCCCAATCAATGAGTGGCTTTCAAGGTAACTCACAATTTTGTCTCTAATTATGCCCTCAAGTAGCTTACCTACAACCGAAGTTAGACTAATGGGCCTGTAATTACCTGGTACTTTTTTGTCTCCTTTCTTAAAAAGAGAGAGAGAGAGAGAGAGAGAGAGAGAGAGAGAGAGAGAGAGAGAGAGAGAGAGAGAGAGAGAGAGAGAGAGAGAGAGAGAGAGATTCTTCACAGAAAATCTAATTAGGAATTTCATCAGACGTCAGTAATAGCATCTTCCATTTGACACAAAACCCGGAACCAGGTTCGGGGATGTTTGGATAAACCCAGACGTCTGGGTTTTGGCGCCGTAAATGGAACGCATTTAGGCGGATATGTAAACAAACATTCTTCCTCTTCTTCTTTTGACCTGTCTCGGGCGTCTCTCCTGTTTATTCACACTTTTCCTTTCAATTGTGCTGTGTAGCTTAATTTTTCTTCACTGCAATATACTATCACACTTTACTTTTCAGTTTGTTGCTGGAATAACTTACTAACATTGCTTATCCGTGCGCTTATTCAAGCATTTGTGCCCTTTTTTCCCAGCACTGCATCTCCATCCAACACGTACCGTGCGATGGCCCCGTTGTCCTCCTCCAGCCTCTTAGCCCACTCCTCCCTGGTGCTACTAATAACTCCCCTCTCTGCCTCTCATAGTTGCTGCATTCTACTATTAGGTGTTCCACTGATTCTTTCTCCCCTGTCCTACAGCTACAGTTCTGGTTTCCCCCTTCCCTATTCCTGCCATTTAGCTGCGGGGTTCTCGTTCTTGCTTTAAACATCAGCTTGCTCCCCCAGTCTCCTACATGCCAGTCTACTCCCTCTAGCTTCTGTGTCTTGCTGTACCATCTTAATGTCGACTCTTTTACTCTAAAATTCATAGGCCAGATTCAGATGGCACACCACCTGTTCATCTTCCCCCTTTTTTTTTTTTTTTACAACAAAGAAGGCAGCTCAAGGGCACAAAAAAAGAAAACAATAGTAAAAAAGCCCGCTACTCGCTGCTCCCAAAAAATAATTAAAAGAGGTGGCCGAAAGAAAGATCAATTTCGGGAGGAGAGGTGTCCTGATACCCTATCAGGCTGATGGATAAATGGGTTTTCTGGGAAAGCAAACACTTTTAACTTAGACATTAGATACTTGCCTGTGTCCCAGGGTAATAGGTTCTCACGACCCAGGCTTAAGGGCCAGAGACAAATAAGCGCTGATGAACAACACACTTGTGAGACCAACACTAGCATCCTATTCCACGGTGTGGGATCCTTACACACACACACACAAACATTTATAAGTTAGCACTAATCAACACCAAGGTGGCTCGGTTCATTATAAACAATGAACTTGAACACCAGGCATCAAAACACAGATCAAATAACATTAATATGTAACCTCTTCACATGTGCAGACAAGCACACACTTAAAATTCTGTACAAGATCACATACACTTGCATTGACATTGACCCACACACATACTTACAGGACACCGAAAAAAGCCGGCGGAGAGTGCTGGGGGAGGCATAGTGGAGGTAATAAGTGCGGAGGTGGAGTGGCCGAGGTGGTGTGTCCATGGCGGCGGTGTCACGTGGTCCTCTATGCTCAGTCTGACTGCTTCACACCAGACGCTTAATGACTGAGAGGAACTGCTACGATTTTGAAGTCACCCGTTCAATGACCAGTAAAATGAACTTTGATATGTACAAGTCGAAGGATCCAGAAGATATGTAAGGTAAGAAAAATTATACCTTTATAATATGTACTGTACTGAGTAGCCTATTCTAAATCTCTCTCTCTCTCTCTCTCTCTCTCTCTCTCTCTCTCTCTCTCTCTCTCTCTCTCTCTCTCTCTCTCTGTGTGTGTGTGTGTGTGTGTGTGTGTGTGTGTATATATATATAGATATATATATATATATATATATATATATATATATATATATATATATATATAATATATATATATATATATATATATATATATATATATATATATATATATATATATATCCAGAATTTCCAGGACATATCCAGAATTTTTTGCCCTTGTTTCCCAGAAAAATGCTGTCAGTCATATGGCAACGCTGGCCCGCTTGGGTGAGAGGAGTGCAGTCCCAGTCATAGTAAGCTAGTGGTCAGTGAAGGGTCAGAGTGAAGTGTACTACTAAGGAAGACTATTAAACAACAGAAGTTGTGCAAAGTGTTTATATATATCTCCCTCCCACGGAGTCTTGTGACGGCGACACGGAACCCAAAAAAGGAAATTAATATATATGTTTGTCCTTTTCTGTCCTTTTTTCGGGATGAGTCTGTCCATTTTTTAGCTCACACGTCTGGCAGCACAGAGAGAGGAAGTCAGTACCGGATGCTATACTTCACATCTGCTCATTTCATCCATTCACTGATTGATTCCGGGAGTTTTATTCATCGAGGCAAGACAACAGTGGAAGAGGAACACAAGCATAACGATTTCTACTCAATTCGCCGCAAGAAACACCTGTAATAGAAGGTAAGTTAGTGTTGAGTGTTGCGTATACGTGTACTGAACTTGTATGAAACGGCATCCCCCCCCCCCCCTCTCTCTGCATTTTCTTTGTTTTCTCTTAGTTGACTTTTTCATTTATGTACTGTCTGTGTTTGTCTGTTAGTCTGTGTGTGTGTGTGTGTGTGTGTGTGTGTGTGTGTGTGTCATTGAGTATACGTGTACTGAACTCGTTGGAACGGCATCCTCTCTCTCTCTCTCTCTCTCTCTCTCTGCATTTTCTTTATTTTCTGTTGACTTTCATTTATATACTGTGTATTCGTCTGTTAGACTGTCTGTATGTCAGTGTATGTGTGTATATCTGTATGTGTGTGTTTCTGTCCGTCTGTCTCTGCCTGCATGTCTGTCTGTGTCTGTGTATATTTGTCTTGTGTTCGTCTGTCTTTCTGCCTGTCTGCCTGTTTCTGTCTACGTGTGTCTGTCTGTCTGTCTGCTTTGGGGTCATACAGTCCACTCCATCCTTTGTCAAGCTCACGTTATGGTCGATAGATTTAGTGCATAATGTAGTGTCAAGTGTGGGCGCCGCCAATTTGACATACTCTCTCTCTCTTCTCTCTCTCTCTCTCTCTCTCTCTCTCTCTCTCTCTCTCTCTCTTTAAATATACTCCGCAACACACCTTTGCCCCATTATTTTCTCTTTCGGCCACTTCTCTGAACTTTTTTTTTTTTTTTTTTTTTTTTTTTTTTTTGCCCTTGAGGTGCTTCCTTTGCTGTAAAAAAAAGTCGATTACTCCCCCCCCCCCCCCCCTCCTTCCACACTTAATTTCAATATGTCCAGTTTTCCCTGGTATTTTTGGTGTTAATAGTTATAGTAGATGCATAAGTAACCCCTGCCATTCACTATACCATCTTTACCTGTTGTTTTCACCTTGCTGTATTCAGGGAACATTTAGGAGGCACTCAAGATAGGGCCAAAAAGCTCTGGGCCCATATTCTTAAACGCCTCGACACCTTAGTACATGTAGTCAAAAAGGCTCCAGTAGAAGTTATAAGGATTGCCATGTGCGGTTTCATGACCCAGGCGGTAGATCTGCAAGGTTTCTGTGCCATGAACGGGAAAAACACTTATAAGAACCTGTCCTTTCCTCTCCGTGGCCCTTAGCAATAGCACTATCATGAGCCCGAAACCTTTGAGAATACGAGTCCTGGAGGTGGCATGGTGGTACAGAGGCATAATTAACCCCATCACTAATGTTATCTTTATGTTTTTCACCTTGTATACTTGATAACATTTAGGAGAGACAGTGAAGGTCAGAGTAACTTAGAGCTGTGTGCTGTGTTTGGCTTTAAGAGCAGTGGCAGTTCAAATCTTCCAGGGAAAGATGTTTATATACTAGAAGGAAAGATAAAAGAAAGTAAGAAGGATGTAAAGAAACTCTATACTCTTTATTAATGTGTGTTTCCTTCTTTTTCCTCTTCTTCTTCTTCTTCTTTGTTTAATATCTTTGTTTTCCCTCATGCATTGGACGGGTTGATGAGGATGTTGTTCATCTTGTGTGTTTCCTATTGATTAACTTTTAATTGTTCCTCGCTTCACACTCATGGCCTTAAAGTGGTCCATTAGGGGGAAGGTCAGGCCGGGAGTTTACAACTAAAAGGGTACAAAGGGGGTGCATATTTTTGGATGTGACACCCTGTCCTTTATTTCCACGGAGTAATTAACTACGTGCTCTTACAATATCAAATATCAAGAGGCTGATTATTTATAATTAGTATTTAGGGCCCCTACATGCAAAGGATCCTGAAGGGATTGCTTTGTTGCATGTGATGCACCTAAAAATTCCTCATTAAAGATTTCATGTTCATGTTTCTTTTTGCAGGGCCCGCTAGGATGGCACTAGTGGATAGACACACTCCGGCAAGTCAGGGGTCAGCAGGGGGCCAAAATGGTGTCTCCTCAGCAGTGGGTCGCGTCAGGAAGGAGCTGGAGATCGTGACACTGTACCCCACAGAGAGTAAGTTACATTTGATCGCTGCATTTTTTGGTTGTAAGTGTACCCATGACTGTCAACGAGCCTGTCTCTACCACGCTGTGTGCCCTTCTCAAAGACCTGGAATGTAACTTCACTTTCTGGTTGCAGTTCAATATCTTGTATGGCTGGGTCGTCAAGTGAAGACTCTAGTTCAACTGCAGGGACATGTGGATCTTGTTCCATTGTAGGGGCGGCTGGGTCGTCAAGTGAAGCCTCTAGTTCTATTGGGAAGTCAGGTGGGTCATCAATTGAAGACTCTTGTTCAACTGCAGGGACGTGTGGATCTTGTTCCATTGTAGGGGTGGCTGGGTCGTCAACTGAAGACTGGTTTCACTGGAGGGCAGGTTGGTTCGTCAGTGAAGGTGCAAGAATTACAATTCCAATCAATGGAAATACCGGATTTCACAGCTGTCCAGTAATCAGCAGGAGATACGCCAGTATTACATTTCCTGTGCTGCCACCTCCCACACCTGTCGCACTGCAGACCTTCTTGCCTGCCCGTACAGGTACAAGGCACTGAGTGCATTCGTCTGAGCAGTCTGCCATCTTGCCAGGAACTGTTTGAATTCAATGGCCATGACCAGGTGCTTCCTTTGCTGTAAAAAAAAGTCGATCAATCCCCCCCCCCCTCCTTCCACACTTAATTTCAATATGTCCAGTTTTCCCTGGTATTTTTGGTGTTAATAGTTATAGTAGATGCATAAGTAACCCCTGCCATTCACTATACCATCTTTACCTGTTGTTTTCACCTTGCTGTATTCAGGGAACATTTAGGAGGCACTCAAGATAGGGCCAAAAAGCTCTGGGCCCATATTCTTAAACGCCTCGACACCTTAGTACATGTAGTCAAAAAGGCTCCAGTAGAAGTTATAAGGATTGCCATGTGCGGTTTCATGACCCAGGCGGTAGATCTGCAAGGTTTCTGTGCCATGAACGGGAAAAACACTTATAAGAACCTGTCCTTTCCTCTCCGTTGCCCTTAGAAATAGCACTATCATGAGCCCGAAACCTTTGAGAATACGAGTCCTGGAGGTGGCATGGTGGTACAGAGGCATAATTAACCCCATCACTAATGTTATCTTTATGTTTTTCACCTTGTATACTTGATAACATTTAGGAGAGACAGTGAAGGTCAGAGTAACTTAGAGCTGTGTGCTGTGTTTGGCTTTAAGAGCAGTGGCAGTTCAAATCTTCCAGGGAAAGATGTTTATATACTAGAAGGAAAGATAAAAGAAAGTAAGAAGGATGTAAAGAAACTCTATACTCTTTATTAATGTGTGTTTCCTTCTTTTTCCTCTTCTTCTTCTTCTTCTTTGTTTAATATCTTTGTTTTCCCTCATGCATTGGACGGGTTGATGAGGATGTTGTTCATCTTGTGTGTTTCCTATTGATTAACTTTTAATTGTTCCTCGCTTCACACTCATGGCCTTAAAGTGGTCCATTAGGGGGAAGGTCAGGCCGGGAGTTTACAACTAAAAGGGTACAAAGGGGGTGCATATTTTTGGATGTGACACCCTGTCCTTTATTTCCACAGAGTAATTAACTACGTGCTCTTACAATATCAAATATCAAGAGGCTGATTATTTATAATTAGTATTTAGGGCCTCTACATGCAAAGGATCCTGAAGGGATTGCTTTGTTGCATGTGATGCACCTAAAAATTCCTCATTAAAGATTTCATGTTCATGTTTCTTTTTGCAGGGCCCGCTAGGATGGCACTAGTGGATAGACACACTCCGGCAAGTCAGGGGTCAGCAGGGGGCCAAAATGGTGTCTCCTCAGCAGTGGGTCGCGTCAGGAAGGAGCTGGAGATCGTGACACTGTACCCCACAGAGAGTAAGTTACATTTGATCGCTGCATTTTTTGGTTGTAAGTGTACCCATGACTGTCAACGAGCCTGTCTCTACCACGCTGTGTGCCCTTCTCAAAGACCTGGAATGTAACTTCACTTTCTGGTTGCAGTTCAATATCTTGTATGGCTGGGTCGTCAAGTGAAGTCTCTAGTTCAACTGCAGGGACATGTAGATCTTGTTCCATTGTAGGGGCGGCTGGGTCGTCAAGTGAAGCCTCTAGTTCTATTGGGAAGTCAGGTGGGTCATCAATTGAAGACTCTTGTTCAACTGCAGGGACGTGTGGATCTTGTTCCATTGTAGGGGTGGCTGGGTCGTCAACTGAAGACTGGTTTCACTGGAGGGTAGGTTGGTTCATCAGTGAAGGTGCAAGAATTACAATTCCAATCAATGGAAATACCGGATTTCACAGCTGTCCAGTAATCAGCAGGAGATACGCCAGTATTACATTTCCTGTGCTGCCACCTCCCACACCTGTCGCACTGCAGACCTTCTTGCCTGCCCGTACAGGTACAAGGCACTGAGTGCATTCGTCTGAGCAGTCTGCCATCTTGCCAGGAACTGTTTGAATTTTATGGCCATGACCAGTTACAAAACATTGGTAAATGAACCACGAACTCAAAACTGAAATGCGCGGTAAACTGCGCGGTAAACAAGTGAGAGGTAAATGAACCATGAACGCGCGCGCTCACACACACACACACACACACACACACACACACGGCCATTTTTTCAGTCAGTCGGGAACTATACATACAATTAAATGAAACTTCTCATCCTCAAAATAAAATCCCCAAGAAAATACGGAATATGAAACCACTTCCAACCATACGTAATAAAAAAAAACTTGTAACCACAGTGTGGGCGAAATGACTCCATAGAGTCCATAGTGTGGGCGAAAATTAATGACTCCATGGTGTGGCGAAATGGCATGTGAGCGAAATGACCGGATACCTGAAGGGATTGTTTTGTTGCATGTGCTGCACCTAAAAATTCTTCAATAAAGATTTCATGGTCATGTTTCTGTTGTTTGCAGGACCCGCCAGGATGGCGCTAGTGGATGGACACACCCCGGCAAGTCAGGGGTCAGCAGGAGGCCAGAATGGTGTCCCCTCAGCAGTGGGTCGCATCAGGAAGGAGCTGGAGATCCTGACACTGTACCCCACGGAGAGCGAGGCGGCCCCGGCACCTCCCCAGCAGGCCGGCACCAAGACAGTCCTCAAGGCGGACTGGGCGACCACCAGCAAGAAGGTGAGCCGGCCAGCCAGCGACAGGAGTGGTAGTAGAGGTCGTGTGGAAGTGTGAAAGGTTAGGCATTTCCCACATCATGAGATTTGATGACCATTCTCAGCAAATACATGTCGCTATATACCCGTTAGGTTAAGGCGAGGCATTTTTGTGTCATCTTGCTGGCCTTCCTGTACTCCACATTGTTTCCTGGTGAGATCAAACCTTCATTTTGCTGTGTTATCCGAGAATTTGTAAAAATTCAAATGAAATTTCGCTGTATCTGACAAAATTTAAATAACATTTTGCTTTATCATACAGTTTGGGTCTGTGCACGAGCCTAGCACAGCAGTAGTAATGGCAGTAGTCATAATAATAGGCTGAGATGTGCCTCTGTAATGACTCCTTAGTTTGTTGTAGTAGTAGTAGTAGTAATAGTAGTAGTAGCAGTACAGTAGTAGTAATGGCAGTAGTCATAATAGTAGGTGTGTGGGCTGAGATGTGCCTCTGTAGTGACTCCTTTGTTCTGGAATCTCGTGGACATTCTTGGAAAACTATTGTGCCATTTTTTGTCTCTTCCCTATTCATTGGCAACTAAAGGGCATGTTTAAGGAAGACCTCCTTAGAGGTTATGCCAAGAGAAAGGAACAATAAGTATTTGTCATTGTGAAGCATCTGTTGGCAGTACCAGGGTCACTGACCGTGTTTTTGCCTATGATGCAGTGATCCTTGCAGTCACTGGAGGTTCTGATGGCTCTTGAGGCCCAGCACGGGTGCATGAAGCCTTTGGGGCTCAAGATCTCTGGGCCAAGGCTGAGGTACAGGTGTCTGGAGGCATATAAGATAAAATAGCACAGTCTGTTCATGCGTGTGGTGTAAGATGACCAGATTTCTGAGACAAAATCCGGGGACATTTTCGGTTCAGAGGCGTAATAACCTCCAAAACATGTAGTGTTTTTGTCATTGAAAAATTAAAACGGGGACACTGCCCTTACCATTCATAAAGCAGCATTCAAAAGTTTACCTCACCCTATTTATCCTAAATTGCAAAGAAATTGAATAAAAATTCAATCGATTAACATTTTTTTATGTTCTTGGAAGGCAATCTCGCAAATTATACCGTGTGTGGGGTTCTTGAAAGGTCTGGACTTCCGAAAATCCCGTAAATTCTCAGCAATAAAAAATTATAAAATAAACAACTGAAAATTGAGTTATCAGACTCACAGCCCCTCTAGTCCTTATTATTATTAAATATCTGACCAGTCACATCTCTCATAGGGTAAGCAAAAGCCAGATAAAACCTGCTCTTAAGTTTATTGAAAGCAACAAAGAAACTCGCTGGAAATTAAGAATACTTAATTAAACCAAGCACACAGCAACCTAGCTATCTACGTTAAAACATCCTACGCAAAATATGTACTTAGCTGCAGGTAGGCGAAGGGGGAGCCACACCTTGTCTCCCTCGTGGTCCTGGAGTCCTGGAGTCCTTCTTCAATCCTCCTCGTTCCTCTCGCAACACGTGCCCTCCTTACCTCCCACGGGCTTCCCTGACCTGAGTACACAATCACTCTGGGCTTGCGGATACTACAAGGCTGAAAAACCCGGAGGCTGAGGAGGGACTCCGCGCGCCGCCGCGGTCAAGATGCCAGCTCTCGCCATACTGACATCTCGTTTTCTGTGCAACACTTACACTAAACGCCCTAACGGCTATGGATTTATCATTTATTAATAACCTAACGCATGCAATTGGTCATAGTGGGTCATGCATCCCACACATAGCTCAGCGTTGGCAGTAATAACGAAATGATTTGAAAAGCTGTTTCCCGCCTTCTAGTTTTCCCGCCTGACTTGTGACTACTCCCGCTCTCTCATTCAAAATGGCGGGGACTCCCGCGGTAATTTTCCACAGGCCACTCCCTGAATAATGAAATCATGACACCGTGCAAAGCTGTTTATCATTTCCTTAGTTATATACACTATACGTACACTGTACAGTGCGAGTAGTACGGTGCGCAACTATATGTATAGTTTGGTCAACATTTTCGTGTTTTTTTTTCTTCGGTTCTTTCAGTCACAGTGAAAACCGGGGACATTTCCGGGGACAGCAGTAGCCGGGGACAGGTCACTGAAAGCGGGGACTGTCCCCGGAAACCGAGGACGTCTGGTCACCCTAGTGTGGTGAGGACATTGAGGTCTTGGAAAATTTCACTTACCCCGGAAGCGCATTGCAAAACATGTCAGGTCTCATCAACAAGTCCTACGGCAAATTGGCTTGGCCGACTGTTATGGACTCATTCAGCACAAGTATATGGCCTTGTCGATACCTGTGCAGGACAAAGATCTGGACCTTCAAGTTGCTTGTGCTCCCTGCCTTACGCTATGGCTGAGACATGGATATTGAAAAGTGACTTGGAAGAGGTGGATTGATGCCTTTGGTAGTGAATACCTCTGCAGAGTCGTGGGATATCGCTGTAATGAAACTGTGCCATATCAGTGATTCCTCTGAGTCAGAATCGAAGCCTAGATATTACCTGTATGGTCCATGAACACCAACTCTGGCTTTTGTGACAGCTTAACCAGAAGCTGACGCTGCTCACTGGGTTGTTTGTGTAAGAAGCAATCCTACGTGGAGGAGGACAATTAAGGGGCACCTGCAAAATTTGTAGCTTGATCAGGATGAATCCTGCCATGAGATACTAAGGAAGGGAAGGGCCTGCATGGGGACTTTCTCAGGAGGTGTTGTAGGGTGGGTGAGGCGGTGTGTGCCCTTAGCGTGTGCTGCCATTGATTGATTTTCATCCAATGTTTTGTCATGCCAGTGCTGAGGAGCTGCGTTGATTGTGCAAAATCTCTTGATACTGTTACGAATGTGCTGTATGTGTGATTGCATGTGTAATGTGATGAAATCGTTGCATGATGTAATGTTAGCTTAGCATGGTGCAACTCAACGTGTTGGGACGAGAGAGACATAGGGGAGCCCGCGGCCGCCGGGCAGGGGAGTGGCGAGCGAGAGGCGTTGAGGGGCAGTTCAAGCCGCAGTTGAGGGTAGGGATGGGCAGGTACCGTTAATTTGAGTACCTGTAGTACCGGTACCGAAAACTCAGGTACCGTTAGTCCCGGTACTGGTACCTATACCCCAATTTTTTTTTTTTTTTTTTTTTTTATCTTAATGCCGTCTGATGAAATTCCTAAATAAATTTTCTGTAGAGAAAACTCTCTCTCTCTCTCTCTCTCTCTCGAATGAAGTGAATATTTTTTTCGATAAAAAGAATAGCAATATATGTATACGTAGTTATTATGGATATACTCATTGTCTAATAACAATAACAATATATATTAGTATCCTAAAAAAAAAAGATTCGGACATGAAGAATCATCCAATAAATCCAATAATAAAATAATTTTGACGGGAGCTATGATGGAAACGAAAACCAGGACAAAATGGTGGGAACTTGGGAAGACGGTCAGCGAGGCAGTGACTCAGCACCGAGCACAACATTTAAAGCTTATCGTCTCCACAGGGCCCATACCGCATGGCGACTGGCGAGGCCGCGCTCCGCCGAGCGTCACTAAAAAAAGATCCAAACGGTACCAGGACTAGTGGTATTGGTCATTGCCGAATGATCATGAATCTTCCCGGAACTGGGTACCGGTACCGGGTGCCGGCTGAATAGATTCTTCTCGGCAGCAGGTACCGGTGCCGGGTGCCGAGAAAGAATCGATTCAACCGGCACCTGGTACCGGTACCGGGTGCCGAGAAAGAATCGATTCAACCGGCACCTGGTACCGGTACCGTGTGCCGAGAAGAATCGATTCAGCCGGCACCCGGTACCGGTACCAGGTGCCGGTTGAATCGATTCTTCTCGGCACCCGGTACCGGTACCTAGTGCCGAGAAGAATCTATTCAGCCGGCACCCGGTACCGGTACCCAGTTCCGGGAAGACTCATGATCACTCGGCACTGACCAATACCACAAGTCCCAGTACCGTTTGGATCTTTTTTTAGTGACGCTCGGCGGAGCGCGGCCTCGCCAGTCGCCATGCGGTATGGGCCCTGTGGAGACGATAAGCCTTGAATGTTGTGCTCGGTGCTCAGTCACTGCCTCGCTGAGCATCTTCCCAAGTTCCCATCATTTTGTCCTGCTTTTCGTTTCCATCATAGCTCCCGTCTCCATTATTTTATTATTCAGCTGAATGCCCCGTTCGTGAGCTGTGTCCACCCGGTGTGCGTGTCTGCCGTGCCCCTGCACTGTGCCTGATTAACTGTTCCGTGCCCTTGAGAGTTGCTGTACTGTGTGAGGAACCTGTCATTAAACTAGAAATTAGTGTTGAACGTGTATCCTTTGTGCCCTGCCTAGTGCCTCCTTCCCTCGGCGTTCTGAGTGGGCCGTTGTCAGTGACCGGTGCCCGTGTGGTTGTTCTGGGGATCACGCCGCCTGCCTGCCCGTGGATAGTGTGGTGGGGGGTGGCGTAACAATACTATTTTGCCTTAACAAAAGTTGAATTTTTTTCAATACAGAGCCCAAAATAACACAAATTTGTTTCAATAGCTGCCAGCCGAAGGTAAAGCATTTTATTTAACTCTTGGAACTCTCCAGAGTCCTCCAGCCCTCACACGGCCGCTTGCCCCGGCCAGCTTGGGCTGTGTGTGCTATTTCTTCCGCTCATTCCAGTTACATAAATTTCATCTTGGAAAAATTTCTTTTGAGAATGTGCTCTATGAATAAATATGCAAAGAAAAGAAAAAAAGCAGCTCATTTTCTTTTTTAAAGGAAAACGCCATCATCCCATGGAAAGACACACTGCTGAAGAAGCTTGAGGGGGAAGCAAGTGGCCAGACCCTCCTGTGGCTGCCGGGGAGCGGCCGGCACGTCAGCGAGGGGCCCGACGCCTACCAGCCCTTCACCCACATCACCCGCACTCTGCACCTGGAGGATGCGCTGGAGGTGTGTGCCCATCGCAGGATTCGGCCCAAGAACATCATTACCTTCAGCAGCATAGCCTCCCGGGCGCTGCCTCCGGGCCACCCGTGTGCCGACCTGAAGGTGCTGTGGTTCAGCGCCGGCGTCAAGGACCAGGACGAGGGTGAGGACCGCCACGACTGGTACGGCAATGTGGAGTTTGCCGTGGATGCATCCATCCTGCTGAAGTGCTGGAAGTACAGCTTTCTGGTGGAGATGATGACCACACCCACACACACAAGCTCCCACATCCTGCTCACAAACACCGACTTCTCAGGCGTGCTGCGGCCCTACAACCCCTACTGTGCCGGGGGCCCCTGGCAGGTGTCCGCAGAGGGCCAGCTGGCACTGCGCAAGTGTTCTCGCTACAGGTTTGTGGGCACCAACAGGCACCCTCACATCCTGGAGTTCCTGTTGGACACCAGTGTAAGGAAGGAGAAGCTGCTGCTCCAGGCCTGTCAGCTGTCCTTCAAGAACCATGAGGAGGCGCAGGACCTGACGGTGCGCCACGTGTGCAACCGTTACCAGCGTGCCAAGACGGCTTGCCCCACGCCCTTCCCTCGCTACGTCACGGCGACGGTCTTTGCCGTGCGGCTCCAGCAGATGAATGTGCCGCCTCACTATGTTCCAAAGCTGTCCAGTGAGTCACAGCAGCTGTACAACGAGGCTATGGCTCAAATTAATTTTCCATTCAATAAGCCGTGTGTCACACCACTGCCTTATATATGACAGTTCCAAATCCAGATCCACAGTTGTTCTAGTGTGTTTTCATTATGGCCTGTAATCATCTATTTTTGTATTGTAATTTTAAGCTGAGCCTCGTCAGTCATTGCCACGGTTCGAAGTTGGGTGCTGCAATCGGAAGGTATGAACACAAAACAAGATAAATGATTAGACACCAATTTACTTTATGGAAAGTAAACAACCCCAAACAGCCTCACAAAACTGGAAGTCTCCAACGGGAAAGCTTCAGCTTGCCGGACTTTCCGATGAACCTTTGCACGGCTTCTTACTTCTTGACTCCCGTCCTAGGTGTGGCAGTGACGAGGCAGCACAGCTTCGTCCTTGAATTAAGTGGTGCAGACGTTGTGGAAGAGGGAGGCGCAGGAAGGGGCGTCAGGGTCACGGCAGTAACGGGAGTCAGGGCGTGGAGAGGAGAGAGTTAAGGGTACCCAGAACAAGCCCACGGTTCTGAGGAAACCCGAGTGAGAGCAGAGCTGGAGCCGGTGCAGAAGCAAGTTGTCAGGACGAGGCTCAGCTTCTGTCTGACGAGGAATGCGCTGGCCACCCACTAAGTCGCCTCCCACAGCGGGTTAAGAGGCCTCGGTGGTTTGTTCATCCGAGGCAGATATAATGCTTACTCGGCCATCATGGAGGCGCCGCCCACTGGCAGGGTGGTTGGGCGGTGGCAGAGTCGAGGTCCGTAACGTTCGTCAGCATTTTCTTGTGCGTTCCTTCGTATGAGTCGTGATGAGGCATTTTGCACTTCTTTTCCCGATAGGAATGAGTCTTTAACCTTGAATGCATATATAACATGACGCAATTTCAAACGTGGGATACTTGTGGTGAAGAAAAGAAGGCCGTGGACGTGCACTGCGTCGCGCGGGGCAGGAAACTGACCTCTGAATGGTTCCTGGGTAATGTCTCAGATGCTTCGGGTCATGGCTCGAGCCTCGCTTCACAGAGAAAATACCTCGTTCAGAAAGAATATTAATGGTACTAACAATAACGTCATCTGTGCTTTCCTGTCTGTGCATGTCTCAGTTTATACTATTGTGTGTGCATAGCATTCCCTCATTAATAGCTTATAGACGTTATGAGTCCCTTCAACTTCTTGAGCTAAGAGGACTCATGTAATTTTCCTTTGCAACAACCTAAAGTATCAATTGATCATAGTACCTATATACAGTATAATTCGACTTGGCATGATCGAGAACTATACATTGATATTTGAAGTGGTATATAATTTGTATTATAGCTAAGCCTTTTACTATAGAAATTTGGTAGCTGATTGATCTCCATATGAATTAAGACAGACAATGGGGCTCCCGTGGTCCCGTGGTAGTCTGCGCCTTGCGCTCCGGTGGGGTGCTGGAGCGTATAGATTCGAGACCTGCCCGGTGCCATGGGAGTTTGAAAGGTGGCCTCCTCCTTGAAAGAATTGGGCATCTCTACCAGCCGTCTGGGTGGTTGTGCGGCATACACCGCCTTCCTCCCTTGGGGTATATCCCCAACGAAATACAAAAGAGAGAGAGAGAGAGAGAGAGAGAGAGAGAGAGAGAGAGAGGCTACTCAGTAAAGTATCTTTAGCCTACCATATCACCAAGAAAGAAAAGGAGATATATCTGGCATCCTTGAACACCCCAAGTCCTCGTCACCACTCTTGGACATTGAACCTCTGCGGCCATGCGTGCGTGCAGAATTACCACACAACAATGACGCAAGCAATGCAATGACGTCACACGCAGAGGTTGTGACGCAAAATGACGCTGTAGTGACGCAGTGACCTTGAGATTGGGGAATGGCTTGGAGGGAGAGTATTGGCAGGGGCTTTATGTATGAGAGATAGTGTGATAGACGACGAGTAATGGAGGGGACATTGGAGGGAGGGGAGGTTGATGCGTGAGAGGATGGGGAAAGGGAAAGGAAGAGAGAGGAGTTACTGGGGAGGGGAAAGGAGTAACAGAGAGGGGGAGGATGACGTAACAATGATCGATGTGGTTAGGTCTGTGGTGTTTGAGTGGGTGGTGGGCGAGAGGGGAAGGTGGGGGAGGTAAGAGTGGATGGAGAAAGTAAAAAAGGGATTAGTAGGGGAATAAGAGAAAGGTGTGTGTGTGTGTGGGGGGGGGGGGAGAAGTAAGAGGAAGATGGGTGCGCGGGAGACAGTATAAGAGGGGTTTGTCACTGCAAGAACAGGATTATTTCTCTACTGAAGTCAAGTGAAGGATCATCTACTATATGCTGTACACTATTAGAGTTGTCTTGTAAACTTGCACACTTATGAATCTCTTGAGGATTTTGACTACACAGGAATTAGGCATTAGATAAAGGAAGCCTCCTAAATCATCTAAAATGCACTAAAAAAAAAAATGCATAAGTAAAATGAATGCCTGACTTGCTTTCTTGATAATATTTAACCTTTTATTTTTAGTGAAGGATACAGCTCAAGGGCAGAAAACAAATGAAGAAAAAACAAGCCCGCTAATCGCTGTTCCTATAAAAGAAAGCAGTAAAGAGTGGCCAAAAGAGCGGTCAATTTCGGGTGAAGAGGTGTCCTGATACTCTCTGCTACAAAGCCGTAACAAAGGCAATCAATGAAATTACCAGTCTTTTAGATCTATGTTTTATTAACCCAATATGGAGACTCACAAATCATTCTGTGTGAACACAGGAATATGACTAGAAGATACTGTGACTAGATAAATATAATCATGACTAGTAAATATTGCTGGTCAACCAACCACTACTGCACGCGTCAACCTCGGACACTCTTGGGACATGTGGAGGGAGGGAGGAAGGAAGGAAACTCGTGGGGAAGGTCATGTGTGGCTGCTTCTGCTTCTCCTCCTCTGTATTACTTAACTGCTACATCAGGCTTCAAAAGGAGGACATAATATACACTTTCTGAGGCAAAGACGAGTGTGTTATCACCTGCTTTGCTTCTTGTGAGGAGGGTCATGTATGGCTGCTCCTAGTCCTCTGTATTACTTAACTGCTACATCGGCCTTTAAGTAGAGGACAGAATGTACACTTTGAAGCAGAGGCAAAGACAAGGGTGTTATTGCCTGCTATGCTCTTTTTCATGGTAAAGGAACCAGCTCAAAGGCAATAGACAAATAAAAAAAAAAAACCTGTTAGGGGAAACAAAAAAGGTGTGGCTGTTCCTGCTCCTTACCCAACAGCCACACTGACCTTCCCAGGGAGGGCAGAATATAAGCTTTAACTGGGGACAAAGACAAGCGTGTGACTGCCTGCTTTGCTTCTCTTCACTGGTGCCGCAGTGTTTGTCGTCTCCCGTCCAGCAGCTGCTTGTTCTCCTCTTCCTCATCCTCTCCCTTACTGACACGGACACTACTGGTAACCAAGCTGAATAGTCTTCGTTCCAGCCAAGAATAAAAAGGGAAAGGAACTGTCTGCTAAAAAGGAGTTCACATAGAGATGAAGGTTCCCAAAGTGTTCCATACCCCCTCTAAAGCATTCCATGGCACACTTGACATAGTAGTAACATTCCAGTAACAATATATACCTTTCTTAAGATAAATAACCAGAGTAAATTACAGGACTCCCATACAGAGGGACGCACTGACAGGGAGGCACACACCGACGTGCTGCCGCCCTCATCCTGGACTCCGATGTACAAAAACATTAACACGGGTTAGTGCTTGCTGCCGCAGCCCGCACTTGCTTGCTGTTGTGGCGGACACACCGGTAATGAGGTGGTCCAAATAACAAACAATTTTTACAAAATTTTTTGGTAAGTGTAATGCATTTCTGTGGCTCCCAGACACATGAGAAACACTGTAACCTACCCTCATTTTGGCCATGAGAAGAGGTGGCGACTTGTATGATCGCCAACACGGACTCCTAACAACATTTTGGGAGAGCAGCATCAGACACAGCTGACTGGCCTGGCCTACACAGACCCCCAAAACCCCTCAACAACAAAAATGTTACACAAGTAAACACACCTACTGACTCATCAACAGCTAAAATTAACGTTTTAAAAATGCAGTCAATACATTCATTCTCTGTTAGCGGGAGAAAACTGTACAAGAGACACGTTAGTGAGTGAGGAAGTAACACAGGTCACTCTGGATGTGGTGGTGGTGGTGGAGCAGCCGAGCACAGCCACCTCGGCGCTGCTCCCTAGGCTGCGGGAGGCAGCGGCGGCCACTCGGGCTGCAAGATATGAAGCCGACAATCTTAAAAATAGCTGTGTGAGATTACCTATACATAACTGCACTGAAGTGGAGGATAAAAAAGCTAAAATCCTGAAATGAGAGAAATAGCGCTGACTTCTCTGTTAAATGACTGAAAATGCACAGTCACTGCATGTGGTGACACCATGGCACTAGTATTCATCCTATAAACAGGATGGCGGCAGCATTCAACATTCCACTTAATCATTTTCATGATTCCTGAAAATAAATTGTCTAATTTCTGAATAACAAACACATTACTGAACAAACATTATCAGGCTACTTCAAGTAACATTGTAGGAATGGGTGAGTAGAGCAAAATGCAAAAAGAATTGATCACCAAGACTTGCTCGTGGTCAGAAGGAACCAACACCTATTAAGTGTTCTGACATGAAGTAAAACGAAGACACTTCCTGCAAGCTTTCCAAACAAATAAATGTAAGGCAGTGAACGTGGAATCTGTTGCATTAGTGGTAACTCATGGGACTATTACTGCACACAGGCTAACATTACCTCTAGTAGTACAGGATCCCTACACAATGGCTATGGGTACAGGAGAGCAAATCTTGTCACTCATCATTTGCTGATCTACAAAATGGAGCCATTTATCTGTGATGCAATTATACAGAATAATTCAGTCAGTGGCTGCAAAGCACACAAATGTCTACATTTTGAAGCTTAACATATTAGTGGTGTCGATGTATATACTGTCATTAATAAGTTGCACTGTATGACTATGGAATTTTACAATAAAATTGCTCATGGTACACTAATGCTAAATGAAGTAAGTACAAAAATATGCATCCTGCTCTTCTCCGGGGGACAACACCATCCTAGTATTTCAGTTCACACACCTTATTCCCTTCGTTATGTCGACACTAATATTGGCCACGAAAACAAGAGAAATAGGAATATTTAGCTTAAATGGCTGAGCACTTTCCTTACCTTATAAGTTCATCTAGAAATGCAGACCTGAAGCACTGTGCAAGAATATGAATGACTCTACAGTGGTGTCTCATGCATAGACTACCTGCTTCAAGGAAAAGAGGTCACACAAATGACTACAGAACTCCTTTTGAAACAGACCTTGATGGGGAAAAGTAAGTTATCAGAGCAAGATGAGAAAGAGTGTAAGCAAAGGCTGCAATGTGTGTGTGTGTGTGTGTGTGTGTGTAATTGTATAATTGTATATACCTCAACTTTACATGAACAAGACACTGCTTCAATGTTTCACACCCCACAGCACACACGTATACATACATTCATGCACACTCATATATGAATGAAAAAGTGCATGGGCATGTATGTGCATGTCTATGCAAGGTGCATTTGAGTGTGTGCACACACACACACACACACACACACACACACACACACACACACACACACACACACAGCCCGGTAGCTCAGTGGATAGAGCGTCTGCCTCACAACCAGAAGGACAGGGGTTCGATTCCCCAGCCGGATGAAGATAAGTTGGGTTTATCTTCTTTCACGTGTAGCCCCTGTTCACCTAGCAGTGAGTAGGTACGCGACGTCAGGCGAGGAGTTGTGACCTCGTTGTCGCGGTGTGTTGTGTGTGAGTGGTCTCAGTCCTACCCAAAGATCGGTACTATGAGCTCTGTGCTCTTCCGTAGGGGAACGGCTGGCTGTCTCGAGAGAGACCCACAGCAGACCAAGAGGTGAATTACACACACACACACACACACACACACACACACACACACACACACACACACACACACACACACACACACACACTGCTGATGATGCTTGTTAGTGTTGCTCCTAAGTGTGGAGTGTCTGTGTAACAAAGGTAACAAGCCTCCCCCTCTCCCTCTCCACTGTTATAATAATAAATCATGGTGGGACAAGTGGGCCAAGTAACTAATAGTCGCCAAAACTATTACTAATACTGTAATTACCATAGTCATTGCAATTACCTGTATATGACTGCTGTTACATCAAAGTTAAGTGCTTACATTCATACATTATTTCTTTAATCTTAGTTTGTATATTTCCTGAGAAGGGAGAGGAAGGTGGTGGTGGTTTGGTATTGTTTGTTTGTGTGCATGCGTGTGAGTGTGTGTGGATGGGCGTGGGTGTATGTGTGTGCTTGCGTGTGGGTGTGTGGGTGTTGCTTATTCTATGTTTTATCTTATCAGATTCAATGTTAACTCAATCTACCACTAGCCTTTGTGTTATGAGGAAAGATATATTGCACTGCAGACTCGGTTACTTTGAGGGGTTAGGCTTTGTTGTTTTGCTCGCAGGGACTTCCTCCTCTTCCTCTTCCTCCTCCTCCTCTTCTTCCTCTTCCTCTTCTTCCTCCTCCTCCTCCTCCTCCTCCTCCTCTTCCTCCTGTTTCTTTTGTTGCGTGGCTGGAGCTGCCTTTGTGGGCCCTTTAGCGGGTGTTTGCTGCTTCGGCGTGACTGGTACTTTTTTCACTACCACCTCAGACTCTGTTTCTTCCTCTTCCTCTGTCTCTTCCTCCTCCTCCTCCTCTTCTTCCTCCTCCTCCTCCTCCTCCTCTTCTTCCTCTACCTCCTTCTTGGGGATTACTTTTCTTCTTATTACTCTGACTATGACTTCTTCAGATTCATCATCCTCTTCCTCCTCCTCTTCTTCCTCCTCCTCTTCTTCCTCTTCCTCTTCTTCCTCGCTCTCCTCTTCCTCTTCTTCCTTCTGACCCTTGACTGGAGCTGCCGCGCTCTGCAAGGTAAAAGAATTGATTAACGGACTGTCAGGGACATCCACACATGTAAATTCTTGCCTTGCACACTTCAAAAGTCATCTATATTCATTTGGTGTTATTTACTATTAATCTGACTCCCCGTGAAATGCTATCTTTGCTTTGGCTTGCAGTGCTTAGTGGGCATTTTGTTCTTTTGCCCTTGAGCTGCCGTAAATAAGAATAATAATACACCCATCTGAAAGTCTCCTTTTTTGAACAGCTTTTTGGGCCAAGTTTAGGGAGTCACCTTTTACATGTATAATCCTTCTCTTGGGCTCAAATATACTCCTCAGAACATCTCATACCTTTGGGGGTAAACATGTCTTTTAAGGTTAAAGTTAGGGACATACGCTGCAGCTGTACATGGCTTCAGTGCTCATGTTCATTACACTGGACCTTGAGCCTGTGGCAGAAAATAACCCATTACTCAAGGACACAGGGCGAGTGTGAAATCCAGGTTACAACAGCTACCTTTCCCAGTGTAGTGACTGACACGCCTGGTAAGGAAGGCCGCCCAAACTAACTCAGCGAGGGGTGTACCTCGTTAGCCGACTGGTTAATCCCTCTGCTGCAATTGGCATGCATTTCGCCTTCACTGGTAGCCTGGTAACATATACTCCCACGTCTTTCTCTGCCTCTGTGGTGGATAGTGGAGTGTTTCCCATGTGGTACAGGTAACTCTCGATTTACGCGAGTATTGCGTCCTTGAAGAGGTCACGTAAATCAAAAACAATGTAAATCAAACAAGAGGTAGGTTTGTATCGAAAAATAAATATTCACTTCATTCAGTGGAGAGAGAGAGAGAGAGAGAGAGAGAGAGAGAGAGAGAGAGAGAGAGAGAGAGAGAGAGAGAGAGAGAGAGAGAGAGAGAGAGAGAGAGAGAGAGAGAGAGAGAGAGAGAGAGAGAGAGAGAGAGAGAGAGAGAGAGAGAGAGAGAGAGAGAGAGAGAGAGAGAGAGAGAGAGAGAGAGAGAGAGAGAGAGAGAGAGAGAGAGAGAGAGAGAGAGAGAGAGAGAGAGAGAGAGAGAGAGAGAGAGAGAGAGAGAGAGAGAGAGAGAGAGAGAGAGAGAGAGAGAGAGAGAGAGAGAGAGAGAGAGAGAGAGAGAGAGAGAGAGAGAGAGAGAGAGAGAGAGAGAGAGAGAGAGAGAGAGAGAGAGAGAGAGAGAGAGAGAGAGAGAGAGAGAGAGAGAGAGAGAGAGAGAGAGAGAGAGAGAGAGAGAGAGAGAGAGAGAGAGAGAGAGAGAGAGAGAGAGAGAGAGAGAGAGAGAGAGAGAGAGAGAGAGAGAGAGAGAGAGAGAGAGAGAGAGAGAGAGAGAGAGAGAGAGAGAGAGAGAGAGAGAGAGAGAGAGAGAGAGAGAGAGAGAGAGAGAGAGAGAGAGAGAGAGAGAGAGAGAGAGAGAGAGAGAGAGAGAGAGAGAGAGAGAGAGAGAATATCCATATCGCCGATATATCCACTCAGGCACTCAGTCTCAGCCTCACTCGTGTGAGGAAGAAATGAGGGACACCATGAGTGACTGGCTAGTATTGGTACGGGTACCGTACCGTATAGCTGGTACCGTTAGTACCGGTACTGGTACCAGTACCTGCCCAGCTCTATTGTTGAGTAGCATGGCAGCATGGGTACTGTATTGTTGTTAAAGTGGCGGAGAGAGAGAGAGAGAGAGAGAGAGAGAGAGAGAGAGAGAGAGAGAGAGAGAGAGAGAGAATATCCATATCGCCGAGATATCCACTCAGTCTCGGCCTCACTCGTGTGAGGAAGAAATGAGGGACACCATGAGCGACTGGCTAGTATTGGTACCGGTACCGTACCGTATAGTTTGTACCGTTAGTACTGATAATGGTACCGGTACCTGTCCACCCCTATTGTTGAGTAGCGTGGCAGCGTGGGTACTGTATTGTTGTTCAAGTGGCACGCGGGAAGAACTGAGCTCAGCTGTGTGGCTGCAGCACCGTGTGAGTCCAGTTGCATGAGACATCTGGTAGCCAATCCATAAAATATCGCATATAAGTGAAAAAACGTGGAAATTAAACATTTCTTTGGATTTTGGACCCCGCGTTATTTAAAAAATGCGTAAACCAAACTCGTGTAAATCGAGTTACCTGTATTGGTATGCTGGATTTTCCCTCCAGAGGTGAATGACTTTACATTTTTCTTCATTGATTTGTAGTAGCCACTTTTTGTTCCATTCCTGTAGCTTGGTGATGTCTTCTTGGAGGAAATCCACAGTCAAGGGGTTACAGAGTGGCTCTTCCATCTCACTGGTTGTGGGTTTGATCCCAGACATCAGTAAAACCCTTTCCAGGTCTGGATTAATTTCCCGTGTGTTTCGTGACACACAGAAGTTGTGTGAAGGTATAGTAAAGTGGAATTAGGGCAATAAACCAGGTATCCACCTTTCCATGGGTATAAATGTTGTGTGTCTATCTCAGGAGTCTGGAGGTGAGGCAGTGAACTGAGGCAGTGGTGGTTACCTTAGGCGGTGCGGGTGGCTTGGTGGCGGATGGCTGGGTCTGAGGGCCAGACTTTTGCGTTGTGGTGGTGGTGGTGGTGGTGGCACCGGCAGCAGGGGTGGTGGTCTTGGCCTGTGCTGAGGCAGGGGCAGCGTTGTCTTCTGGAACAACATCACACACTTTATGTCTTGGTTTTAGAAAATGTGACCAATGTGATTATTATAATTCCAGCTCTGAGTACAGGCTCTCTAGAATTAATTATGATAATTACACTTTAATGATTACGGGATGAATATTTTGACTACTTGGTCACTCCAGGTCATCTATTTTGTGGTAAAGGAGACAGACCAAGGGCAAAACAAAAGTACTACATAAAAAGAAAAATGCTGGCAGTATGCTCTTGTCATAAAGAATACATATAAATATGCTCTCCCAAAAGATTTATCAAAGTTTAATAGTTACAAATATCAATCACTTGCAACAAAGACTACAAATGCCATCCCCCACACAAGGCGTTGCAGCGTCAGGCCAGGAGTCGCTGCACACACGGGGTCCTCCACCTCAGGGCAGGCTGCCGCAGGGGTATCACACAGTTTTCTGCCTTAATTTTTTCACCAACTTTTTTCTTGGTAAATATATTCTGGTGACTCACTGACAATTAAATCAATCAAATAAAGTCACCACAACCAATGTGTACTAATGCTGCCAGCCTGAAGTAAACACTCCATCATGGACCTTATAGCCTGTAGGTGTAGGGAACCTTTGTCATTTACTTTATGAGTGGCAGACAATGATGGATCAGTGAAGGATGAAAAAGGAAAAAATGACAAGATAAAAAATATACATATTGCTTCACTTTATTGATAAATATCATTTTGAAGTTTGGCATCATTTAGTACTTGATTCATCATTGTCTGCCTTAGGGGGCGTGCCCATGGCTGGTGTGATGAGTGGAGGAAACAAGCATGTCATGTAGCCTGCAAGCATTTTATCACGCCCCTTAAATGTGCCTGAAAATTTCTGGTGACATTGTAACAAACATGTCTGAGTGACACCACCTCAGCCCTTTCCAGCACATGATCAGCTGATGAGCACAGCCACTGACGTGAGGTGGACGGCCTGCCTGGCGGCGTGGCAGGCGGTTGTGTGGCTGCCTGGGAACACTTTTTCCTGAACCACAAGTGAATCATGATTTCTACACCAGCAATAAAGTGTTCTTCAGGGTCATTTGGATGTTTTGAATCAAACACTTTTAAAATCACTTTCAGATTCAGGAAATACTTCTATGCTATAAAAATAAATAAATGTACTCTGTAATAACAAACACTACTAATTTCAGTAATACAGGTTTCCCTACACCGTTTGCCAATAATTATTACATTATGATTTTGCCAGAAATATGTGTCCCTTGTTTGTAAGGATAAGATTTTCATTAATTTGTCTCATTACAACTCACTATACATTTACAATACATCTGTGAATCTATTGCATAACCCATTACAAGCAAGAGATGCACAGCAAAGTAATCAAGGAACACATACTCAGGAAAGTGTAAATGGTGAAGGAAACTTGTGTGAAGAAGAGGCAAAGCGAGGGGTGTTACACACAACCAGCGATTCATCCTTGTCCTCATAGCACACACTGGCTCTACACACCCCATTTCCACAATCGTCTTACTATTGTGAAAATGAGTGAAAGAAAGATTATAGGCAAAGGAAATTATGAAATATAACAAACTCTGCCATTCATACTCGTCCTTTCTAGTCCTGACACTGACTTTGTATGCTCCACTGCCACAATACTCTTAGTGAGGCCAACACCACTCCACACCATGCTTAGGGAGAGCTAATACCAAGGGCAGTTATCTAAGGGGAGAGTTGGGGGTTGAGGAACAGCCTGTGTCACAAGGGTTATATGGGGGCCAGGGTGGAGGGGGAGGCGTGTCCACACAGCACTCCAGTAAGCCACCAACGCCACACTCTTGCCTTGAAGGGTCAGGGGCAGCCAGCGCGAGCACCACCATTGCCGAGAAGAAGTGGCAGGTGTTAGGAGGCAGCGGAGGAAGAGGACCGGGAGCAGGAAGAGGAAGGAGAGCGCACCAAGGGATTGGAGAAACAGGATACAAAAAGAGGAAGAGAAGGAAGACAGGAACTAAAGGAGAATAGGAAGGAAAGGACAAATACACAAAGGTGAAGAAGGAAAACAGAGAGGAAAGAGAAACCAAGAAACAAGATCTTTTTTACACACAAAAATATAAAAAAAAAACTGGAGATCCTGAAGTGAAAGTCAAAACATTGAAAAAAAAAAAAAAAAAAATTGATTGTCAACATAATTTGATAGTCGCAAGAGATAAAAAGTAACAAAATGTCTCTATGGACAAAATTAATGAATACATGAAGGATTTAAGAGATGCTCATAACAATAAAAATGTAGGACAGCATGAGAGATGTGTTTAACCCGCAAACTGCTGTACGCCTTCTGGGCGGCTGAGCGGTAAGCTGCTGTAAGCCTTCTGGAAGCGGGCTTTTCAAACAGGCGCCAAAAAGTTTCCGCCGCGGCTTCAGATACTGCCAGAAAAACATTTTTGTGATAGAAAAATCTAAGAAATATGCAGGATACAACACATTTCGAGCTACAGATACGTGTATTGTAATATTTATGACACGTTTATGTAACTTAGATATCATTTATTGAAGGTCAATCTCTCGCTGATATAGCCGCACTAGGCGACGCACTCAGAATCTCAGTCCCGCAGCTTACGGGTCAAAAATTAAGAAAAAGGTAAAGCAGACATTGATCAGGACAGACAGAAACGTGGCAGTCAGCGGAAAATAAAAGTAGACATTACAAAGCTTTTCAGCAAGTGTTAGCAAAGCGTTACCAATGACTGACAGACAGAAGTCCAGCATGTGTGTGCAGTGTGAGGTGTAGCTATTCTTTTATCAGTTTTTGATGGTTGACTTTCACTTTTCTGGGCATATCTCTTTCTCTCTCCTACAAATGAAAGACACACACACAGGGAAGCACACCCACACCCACGCACGCAGGCACGCACACACACACACCCACACCCACACCCACACAAACAGCAGAAGGATGGGAGTGAAAGGAAAAAGACGAAGGAAGGAAGGTGAGAAGGTGAGGTGAAGAGACAGAGGAAACAGATACTACCAAGTGCTGGAAATGTTAATGGTGATTCACGCTCTCTGAAAGACAGAGGAACAGAGATGCAAGAAGACTTATAGTGCAGAGCTGAAGCCTACGGTGATGCTCATGTTGATCTGGAGTTATAGATTTGTTTTGCTGTCTATAGAATAATAAAAAAGAAAACGTGTGTGTGTGTGTGTGTGTGTGTGTGTGTGTGTGTGTGTGTATGTGTGTATTTACCTAGTTTACCTAGTTGTGAAATACAGGAAAAGAGCCGTACTAGGCTCGTGCTGTCCTGTCTCCATAACGCTTATTATCCAATTTGGCTTTAAATTCATGAATCGTTTTTGCACACACAGTCTCCTCGTCAAGTCCGTTCCATGTTATTATGCTTCTGTATGGAAAACTGTATTTCTCGATGTCTCTCCTACAGTCGCTCTTCTTCAATTTCTTACCATTGCCTCTTGTCACACTTCTGTCACATACCACTAGGTCTTCCCTGTCCAATTTCTCCAATCCCTCTTGTATCCTGTACAATGCTATTAGGTGTGTGTGTGTGTGTGTGTGGTGTGTGTGTGTGTGTGTGTGTGTGTGTGTGTGTGTGCAATTCACCATGGCCTGATCATGAGCTGGACTCTTCATCACCAGCAAGTACCCTCCTGATTAAAGCAAGGCTCATTAGTTGATCTCTGGACACTCATAGGACCTTCACACATAAAACACCCCATCCCCCTTACTCAAGGGTGGACAGATACCACTACTTGTCAGTGGAAAAACTCTGGCCTGAGCGAGGCTCAAATCTACACCTTCCAGGCCGTGAAGCCTGGCAGCGCTGAGAATGTATGTGTGTATGTATGTATGTATGTGTCTGTGTGTGTGTGTGTCTGTGTGTGTGTGTGAGTGTGTGTGTGTGTGTGTGTGTGTGTGTGTGTGTATACTATCACTGATAGATAATATTAAACATTAAAATCATCAGTATGGCACACACAAATAGCAAAATAAAGGTTACAAGAGTTTAGATTAATAATAATAAAAGTCTTCCAATTGATATCTTTAAGAGCTTGAGCTACTTCCATTGGTGCTGTGCTGCACTTATGAAGAGTGTGCACACCAGCGGGAGAATGAACAATGAACCTGCGGCACAAGCCGTTACATGTGTGCTGATGCTGTGCCTCGGCCGGCTGACTCACCTTTAGTTATGACCTCGTACTCATCCATGTCAGGGCTGGAGCCTTTGCTGGAAGCCGGACTCTCCTCAGCCTTCTGTGTGGCGGCAGCAGCAGCAGGGACACAGGTGGGGAGAAAAAGGAAGGAGTGTGAGATGGTGGACGAGGCTCAAGTTTGCCAGCGGTGCAGGCTGACAGAGAACATAACTTTACAGACTTTTCAGAGGTGGATGGAACAGCAACATCCAGACCTCCCCAGAAAACAATAATGAAACATGATCATAATTTAATTAACAAAAGATTTTTATCTAAAATCTCTTTATGTCAAGCAGATCTCTCTAGGTAAAAGGTTTTACAGAAATCATTCAATGGCCGTTAGGGCAATGTGATTCATAAAATTATTTGCACAAATTATTCTCAAGTACTTGAATGAAATTCCTGAAAGGTTAAAGCAGACTAATACATACACAGGCTGTCTTCAGAGAAGGTCCAGACTCAGTAACATCCACACAATTAACAGACTTGACCACACACTGACTTTAAAATCATTACTCTAACCTTACTTAATGTAATGTAACAGTAATTAGCATGACCTAGTGCACCCCAAATTACCCACTACAGTTTGGCTATGTATGCATAATTCATGGCAACACACACTTCCCACGTCTGTGTGTGTGTTGCTGGGGTGAAGCACTTGGCTGCCTGGCTGCTGTCTCGGCAAAATCAATTATTTTCCCATACGGTTAAAGGTTCATGCTAACAAGAGACAGGCTGCCAAGCACTCTTACTCTTGTAAACAGTCTTAAGAGTAAACGCCAGCACATTTAGAACCTAGCTCTATCTTATACTATGCCACAGTTTACTTTACAAGGACCAAGTACGACATGAATTTGCATACATGTTTTAAGGTCCCCCAGCTAGGGCTCACCACGGCCCTTCATGCCCGCCAAGCTACAGCTGTGTACAGATCTCAAGCGGCTTCAGTGTGCATGGTGATATAAATTGCTGAACGTAAGCAGGGCCGCATCTGAGGAGAGTTATGGGGACGAAACATCCATAAAATATTATCTGGTACAAGATTAATTTTGGCATGATTCATTTAGTGATCCTTAATTCCTCAACACTGTCCAAAGTATTCTGAACTAAACCTCTTCAAGTACATTCCTTGATACGGCCCTGTACATCAGTATAACATATTGCTATTAACAGGGAGTCCCATTAACCTTAAGACTAACTGTAAGTTGTTTCTTAGCTGCTATGACATTTTCACCACATGGCAAAGTATGTTAAACACTTATGTTAGTTAAAGTTAGGTGACATGGAATTGATCAGACAAGTATTACACAAGACAATGACTTGACACCATCCTCAGCATTACTGTTAAAGGTGACGCTCCACCAAGAACACAGAACAAAAATGATAACTTTCCCGGTAACCCGGTAAACTTCAGCTGATTATGAAACACCCAAGATTTATACTTGAGATTAAAGTAGGGTTTGATTTTATCCAATTATTATACATCAGGCATCTTTCAAGACCCACACAGATGTCATTTTCAGCTACTTCAACTATGTATTAGGTGCTTCCTGTGACACTACATTTGTTTGTGGGTTTACATGTGTATTCTAGTCTACCCAGAGTGGACGAGGAAGTGGAAGCTTGAAGTATATGAGGGGAAAGGCAAAGCCACAGACGACTGAAGCTGTCCTCTCTGTCAAGGATGCAAGAGGATGGTGTGCTGGCCGGCAGGAAAGTGGTGGAGAAAACCTGAACACTTTTGGAAGTAGAAAAATCCTGGTACTGGTCAGAGCAAGGATTTACAGCAAATAGGAAGGTTAAGAATAAAGCTAAGCAGGGAAGAAAAGTTATAAGATTGCAAAAAAAGAAAGTGTTTGTGCATGTTGAGATATTGATAAATGTTTTGATTCTGCTCCTGAAACTCAAGACGGGAGGCACTAATATGAAACACTGAGGAATCATTCAGCAAACAGAAGTTCAGTGTTTGCAAGCTTCATGTGTTATAACAGAGAAGGAAGAGGGAAAATGCTAATTGTGGCATGTCAAGGAGGCAAGATGTGAACTGTGGAGTAATAGAATTGACGAAAACTATATATTGATGTGTTGGACAGGCAAAGAAAATAAGGAAAAAAACTGAGGAAGAAATGAAAACCAAGGAATGAAGGCCTGCATGGCTGTGAGGGGGTGAAGGCCTGCATGGCTGGGAGGGGGTGAAGGCCTGCATGGCTGTGAGGGGGTGAAGGCCTGCATGGCTGTGAGGGGGTGAAGGCCTGCATGGCTGGGAGGGGGTGAAGGCCTGCATGGCTGTGAGGGGGTGAAGGCCTGCATGGCTGGGAGGGGGTGAAGGCCTGCATGGCTGGGATGGGGTGAAGGCCTGCATGGCTGGGAGGGGTGAAGGCCTGCATGGCTGGGAGGGGTGAAGGCCTGCATGGCTGTGAGGGGTGAAGGCCTGCATGGCTGGGAGGGGGTGAAGGCCTGCATGGCTGGGAGGGGGTGAAGGCCTGCATGGCTGGGAGGGGGTGAAGGCCTGCATGGCTGGGAGGGGGTGAAGGCCTGCATGGCTGTGAGGGGGTGAAGGCCTGCATGGCTGGGAGGGGGTGAAGGCCTGCATGGCTGGGAGGGGGTGAAGGCCTGCATGGCTGTGAGGGGGTGAAGGCCTGCATGGCTGTGAGGGGGTGAAGGCCTGCATGGCTGTGAGGGGGTGAAGGCCTGCATGGCTGTGAGGGGGTGAAGGCCTGCATGGCTGGGAGGGGGTGAAGGCCTGCATGGCTGGGATGGGGTGAACATAGCTGGGCACAATAACAGAAAACCTTATTCCCGATAACCGATAACTGATAATGGAAAACCTTATCGGTGATAACTGATATTTGTTAACTGGAGACACAAATATAGGCGATAACCGATACCTGATATAAATGCACAATTCCGATATGCGAAAACGATACTATATTGATATTTCAAATAAAAAATTATAGATGAATTCAAATTTTCATTATCTGTATTTTAGAAAACTTCCAAAACCTGAAAACCACGCTTTGACACGTACCTATGGACGGTAATACTGGAAACGCCTGAACTGGTGTTGTGTTATTTGGCGTCCCCACCGTCAAAAGCTGCTGCTTTCGTTTGCAAACACTGGTCTCTCGTGAACTGCGCATGCTCAGACCAGCAAGCGTAGACCTGTACAGTCTCACAAAGCTTTTTAACCGTAATTAAGAGTTGCTGGAAGGATGAATCAGACATACGGTACCACTACCAACATCCTCGCTGCTTCTAGAACGACACTCTGTACGAGTTGTATGTATTTATATGTACAGAGTGTCGTTCTAGAAACAGCAAGGATGGTGGTACTGTTTGTCTGATTCAGCCTTCCAGCAACTCTTAATGTGTTAAAAAGCTTTGTGAGACTGTGGAGGGCTACGCTTACTGGTTCACGGGAGACCAGTGTTTGTAAACAAAAGCGCCAGCTTTTGACGATGGGACACCAAATAACACAATACCGGGTGCCTTCAATACCATGGCATGCTCACAAACGAATATGGAATATCAAATTTGAGGCAGTGAATAATCATTTTTGGGGCAAAGTTAAATGATTTTTCTCTTTGATATATTGATTTTTGACTCTAACATAAAAAAATAACCAAGTGTTTTAATGTTGATGATCTAAGTATGAAATCTCTTCACCGAAGATATTTCATACCCTGAAGTTTTTTCAAACAACACCGGGCGCCCGGGCCACGCATGCGTAGTAGGGAGGAGACAAATTTTTTTTTTTTTTTTTTTTGAGGTGGAAAAAAGTAGCGATTATCGCTAGTTTGGTTACAAAAGTAACGAAGATACCGATATATATTTAAACAAGTAGCGGATGGCCGATAACCCAATTTTGTTATTAGCGATAAAGTATTGCGATAACTTATCGCGATAACGCCCAGCTATGGGGGTGAAGGCCTGCATGGCTGTGAGGGGGTGAAGGCCTGCATGGCTGTGAGGGGGTGAAGGCCTGCATGGCTGTGAGGGGGTGAAGGCCTGCATGGCTGGGAGGGGGTGAAGGCCTGCATGGCTGGGAGGGGGTGAAGGCCTGCATGGCTGTGAGGGGGTGAAGGCCTGCATGGCTGTGAGGGGGTGAAGGCCTGCATGGCTGTGAGGGGGTGAAGGCCTGCATGGCTGGGAGGGGTGGCCTGCATGGCTGGGAGGGGTGAAGGCCTGCATGGCTGGGAGGGGTGAAGGCCTGCATGGCTGTGAGGGGTGAAGGCCTGCATGGCTGGGAGGAGGTGAAGGCCTGCATGGCTGTGAGGGGTGAAGGCCTGCATGGCTGTGAGGGGTGAAGGCCTGCTTGGCTGTGTGGGTGTTAAGGCCTGCATGGCTGGGAGGGGGTGAAGGCCTGCATGGCTGGGAGGGGGTGAAGGCCTGCATGGCTGGGAGGGGGTGAAGGCCTGCATGGCTGGGATGGGGTGAAGGCCTGCATGGCTGTGAGGGGTGAAGGCCTGCATGGCTGGGGGGGTGAAGGCCTGCATGGCTGGGAGGGGTGAAGGCCTGCATGGCTGGGAGGGGTGAAGGCCTGCATGGCTGGGAGGGGTGAAGGCCTGCATGGCTGTGAGGGGTGAAGGCCTGCATGGCTGTGAGGGGTGAAGGCCTGCATGGCTGGGAGGGGGTGAAGGCCTGCATGGCTGGGAGGGGGTGAAGGCCTGCATGGCTGGGAGGGGGTGAAGGCCTGCATGGCTGGGAGGGGTGAAGGCCTGCATGGCTGGGAGGGGTGAAGGCCTGCATGGCTGGGAGGGGTGAAGGCCTGCATGGCTGGGAGGGGGTGAAGGCCTGCATGGCTGGGAGGGGGTGAAGGCCTGCATGGCTGGGAGGGGGTGAAGGCCTGCATGGCTGGGAGGGGGTGAAGGCCTGCATGGCTGGGAGGGGGTGAAGGCCTGCATGGCTGGGAGGGGGTGAAGGCCTGCATGGCTGGGGGGGGGTGTCGGCCTGCTTGGCTGGGAGGGGGTGAAGGCCTGCATGGCTGTGAGGGGGTGAAGGCCTGCATGGCTGTGAGGGGGTGAAGGCCTGCATGGCTGGGAGGGGGTGAAGGCCTGCATGGCGGGGAGGGGGTGAAGGCCTGCATGGCTGGGAGGGGGTGAAGGCCTGCATGGCTGGGAGGGGGTGAAGGCCTGCATGGCTGGGAGGGGGTGAAGGCCTGCATGGCTGGGAAGGCATGGCGCTCAAGGCTTCCTGAGGTCACACACTCGTGAAGGTGCCTGAGGGAGGAGCACTGTGTCTGTGCACCTGTACACCCACATCACAGCTTGTGCAAGTAATACATGTTTCCCTGCACAGGAGGTGGAACACAGAAAAAGGATACGAAAAAATAATTGAGAATTCTAAAAAGAAAATTAAACCAAAAATAATTCCAATATGTCTAGGATTAAAAATTAAAATCAACCATTCCTTTTACAAAAACTAGTGCAGTTGCTAAACTGATGCATAACCTTTTTGTTCAAATACATTTTTCTGTATGTTCTCTGCTGGACAGACATCTTCACACAATCCTATAACATCTATTCAAAATAAAAATAAAATATATATGTACTTATTTGTGAGCATGTGTATGTACCTATATACTATACATATAATAAAGCTGAGCAGCTGTATGAAGGACAGGACCGTCTGGGTACTTAAATCCTGCAAGCAGCAACAAAACAACTGGTTAGGCTTGGTGGCACGGAGGAGGAGGAAGAGACAGACTAGGAAGGAGGGTGTTGGTGAGGCTTGGAGGGGTAGAGCAAGGAGGAAGGAGGAAGGAGGAGGCAGCAGGAGGAGGGAAGGAGGCATGGCAGGTTTAGTGGATGAGTCAGGCTGGGGAGAGAGGGCGGCCACACAGCCTTACTGGGGGAGCTGGGGGGGATGCCTCCTCCCTTACGGCCTCAGCGAGGGCAGCCTCCACCCTCTCCTGGGCTGCCTCCCTCTCCAGGACGGTGGAGGCAGATGACTCATCGGTGGAGGGCGTGGGGGAGTCCTGCAGGGAGGCCAAGTGGTCCAGGGCCGCACGGGTGGTGGAGGCAACGATGGCCTCGGCTACAGCCTCCACGGCGGGGCGGGACGGGGCAGGGGCAGGAGGCTCCCCCACCACCTCCCCACCCACAGTCTTGGTGGGAGGTGTGGGCTCTGAGGCGAACTGGTCAGCGGTGAGCGTGCTGACCGCAGGGCCAGCGGAGGCAAAGAAGGGAGCAGCCATCACGGAGTCACCCTCCTTTTGGGGCGTCTCCTTCATGACCTGCATCCTCTCCGGCGTCTTTTCTTTGGAAAACTGGTCAAAGGTGATGGTGCTGACGGCAGGCGTGGCTGCGGTGAAGAAGGGAGATGTCACCACGGCATCGCCCTCTTTCTTGGGCGTCTCTTTAATGACCTGCGTTCTCTCTGGTGTCTTCTCTTTCATGAACTGGTCGGCTGTTATGGAGCTGACCACCGGGGCCGGGGCAGTGAACAGCGGGGCAACAATCACAGCATCACCTTCTTTCTTGGGCATCATCTTCATTACTGGCGTTCTCTCTGGCGTCTTTTCCTTGATGAACTGGTCGGCGGTGATGGTGCTGACGGTTGAGGTGGCTGCGGCAAAGAAGGGAGCAGCCATTACTGAGTCACCCTCTTTCTGGGGCGTCTCCTTCATGACCTGCGTTCTCTCTGGCGTCTTCTCCTTGATGAACTGGTCAAAGGTGATGGTGCTGACGGCAGGCGTGGCCGCAGTGAAGAAGGGAGCCGTTACCACAGCATCGCCCTCTTTTTTTGGGGTTTCTTTGATGACCTGCGTTCTCTCAGGAGTCTTCTCTTTCATGAACTGGTCAGCCGTTATTGAACTGACCACCGGGGCCGGGGCAGTGAACAGCGGGGCAACCATCACAGCATCGCCTTCTTTCTGGGGCGTCTCCTTGATGACTTTTGTCCTCTCTGGCGTCTTCTCCTTGATGAACTGGTCGGCGGTGATGGTGCTGACGGCTGAGGTGGCTGCGGCAAAGAAGGGAGCCGTCACCACAGAATCACCTTCTTTCTGGGGTGTTTCCTTGATGACTTGTGTTCTCTCCGGCGTCTTCTCCTTAACGAACTGGTTGGCAGTGATGGTGCTGACCACTGGACTGGGCGAGGTGAAGAGCGGGGCGACCATTGTGGGCCCAGGGGATGACTCTGCCACGGATGCCGCCCCCTTGCTGGGAGAGGCTGTGCTGGTGCTGGGCTGAGGTGTGCTTGCTGGCTCCTGAGGGTTTGCTGGTGTGGAGGTGGGCTGTGCTGGATGCTGCTGCGGGGCAGAGGTGGAGGAAACCGTCTGTGGGGTGGTGGTGGAGGAGGAGGCTGTCTGCACTTGTATAGGGCCTGATGGACCCCCCTCCAGCCCCAGTATGGCCAGACTGACGTGGCTGGTCACGATGCAGGGAGCCACGCCCGCCTCGCTGCTCTCTATCTCAACATTGGTGTCCTTGGTGTCCTTTACCAGCAACTGCGTCTCCGAGGGCAGCAGGGCATCAAGAAGGATCTCCGGCACTTCTGGTGGCACTGAGGGGGCATCTTTCTCGTGGTGGAAGGAGGTGTCCAGCCCCATCACGGCGATCTCCCGCTCCTTGTCGGTCTGTGTGCTGTGCTCCGTGCTCTGGGCCGCCTGGGTCTGGGTGGACGTGCCCTTGCTGGTTGTTCCTACAGCAGCGTCCTGGGGAGCGTTTGCAGCCTTGTACACCACCTCAGGCACATCCTCCTGCAGCACCACCTGGGCTGGCAACTGCTCCTCCTCTGTGTGGTTCTCCTCGGCGAAGGACACGAAGTCAGAGATGTCTGCGCCGGTCTCTGTGGCCTCTGAGGGCCCCTCCTCATCCCCTGTGGCGCTGGTGGAGGAGGAGTACGAGGGAAGCTTGAACGTCACCTCCTTGGGGGTGGGCGGGGTGGCCTTGGCAGGAGCTGGTGCAGCCTCTTCGGGCTTGGCTGGAGCTTCTGGCGGCTCCTGGGCCTTAGGGGGGGTGCTGGGGGCCTCGGGTGGTCCTGGGGCTGCTGTCCCCTGAGCCCTGGCCTTGTCACCTTCAGACAGAGCCTCTCGTAATGCTGAAACATTTGTGTGACCCTCCTCGGGGGCAGCAACCCCCTGGCCCACCCCAGGGGAGGCCTTTTCTTCAGTGGGAGCCTCCCCCTGGGGCTGGCCTGGGGTGCTGCCCTCCCCCTGTGGAGCAGGGTGTAGGGGAGGGGAGGTGTCTACAGTAGCAGGGGAGGAAAGGACAGTTACACCTTCTACCTTCAGCTCGGGAACTACAACCTGGTCCTCCTCCAGGGGCTCCTCCTCTGAGGTGGAGTCCCCGGCCCTCAGGTTAGCTCCGCCCCTCCCCCCATCCTGCAGCTGCTTAACCTCCCCATAAAGGGCCTCTGAAATGCTGGACAGCTGGTCTACCTGTAGCTCCTGCAGGTGGCGGCGCAGGGAGGTGGGGAGGGAGGTGTCCTCGCTGAGCGTGGCCGTGAACTGCTCGCTGCTGGGCTCCTCCTCGCTGGTGATCTCACTCACCTCCTCCTGCAGAGAGGACACAGTCAGACATGGCTCCTGCTGCCACACACATCACACCCACACCCTCACAGGCACACCACCGAGGCAAACACTCTCCAGCAGCAGCCACTCATCCATGAGGGGAGCTTGGGCTAAAATATTTACTTGGCACCGATGACAGACTTGTCTCAAAAGCACTAGTACAACAACCACAACAACAATAAATAAAATAATGATAATATCAATGACATTAATAATAAAAACAATACTACACCCTGATTGTTTTCATGGCTGGTTAAGTTAGTAAAGCAAACTTGTTATTGGAAACACCTTCACAAAGAACAGGTTACACAGCACAACAACACAGCGGCTCAACATGCCATCCAGGGTACAACACCCATCACAGCAACACTTAGCAGCACACCCCTTCAGAAACATCCAACCTTTCCTGCGCTGCCACTCTCTCATCCTTCACTGAACTCTGTATGTGTGTGTGTGTTGATGCTGCCCACGTGTATCCTTTTAAACACACACACACACACACACACACACACACACACACACACACACACACACACTTAGCTTGCCATTTCATCATACCTGAGAAAAACAGAATACAACTTGTCTTCCCCCTAAACAAACCTAGACAAATAAAGGACCCACTAAAATTAACCAAGATATTATAAGACTTCTTTCATGGTATATACAAGCTTTTCACTCTCCTCCAACTTGTATTTTCCTATAAAACATCAAAACTAAATACTTATCTTCCCCGGAACAAAACTAGACAAACGAAGGACCCACTAAAATTAACTACGATATTATAAGACTTCTTCCATGGTATATACAAGCTCCTCATTTTCCTGCGACTAGCTTTCCTGCACCCCATTCATACATTCTTACAGCGAGTCTGGGCCCTGTTTGGTCTACCCAGTCTGTGGTTCGGCCCGAGTCAGTCAGTGGAGCAAGACAACACAGCAAGACAAGACAAAACAATGGCAAGGAAAGGCAAACTAATGGATACGGCAATGGATAAAAAGGACTTCCGGATACATGAGGGCAGGGAAGAACGGTACGAGACAAAACAGCAGGACAAGATATAACAATGACAAGGAAGGGGAAACTAAAGGAAACAGCAATGGATAAAAAGGACTTCCGGAAACGTGAGGGGAGGGAAGAACGGTACGAGACAAAACAGGAAGACAAGATATAACAATGGTAAGGAAGGGGAAACTAAAGGAAACAGCAATGGATAAAAAGGACTTCCGGAAACATGAGGGCAGGAAAGAACGGTACGAGACAAAACAGGAAGACAAGATATAACAATGACAAGGAAAGGCAAACTAATGGATACGGCAATGGATAAAAAGGACTTCCAGAAATATGAGGGCAGGAAAGAACAGTACGAGACATAACAGGAAGACAAGATATAACAATGACAAGGAAGGGGAAACTAAAGGAAACAGCAATGGATAAAAAGGACTTCCGGAAACATGAGGGCAGGAAAGAACAGTACGAGACAAAACAGGAAGACAAGATATAACAATTGCAAGGAAGGGGAAACTAAAGGAAACAGCAATGGATAAAAAGGACTTCCGGAAACATGAGGGCAGGAAAGAACAGTACGAGACATAACAGGAAGACAAGATATAACAATGACAAGGAAGGGGAAACTAAAGGAAACAGCAATGGATAAAAAGGACTTCCAGAAACATGAGGGCAGGGAAGAACAGTACGAGACAAAACAGCAGGACAAGATATAACAATGACAAGGAAGGGGAAACTAAAGGAAACAGCAATGGATAAAAAGGACTTCCAGAAACATGAGGGCAGGAAAGAACGGTATGAGACGAGACAGAACGGCAAGACGGCATGATGAAAGAAGGGCATGAAAGAGAATTAACTAGAGATGGTAATGGATAAAAAAAAACATGATAGGAGAGGACACAAAGAATAGGAGGAGGAGGAGGAGGAGGAGGAGGATTTTGAGGTTGGAGAAGGATAAGAAAAGGATAAGAGGAGGAGGAGGGAGGCTTACAGGTGCACAGGGGCGGCAGAGGGGAAGGAGGAAGAGAGAAGGAGGAGGAAGAAAAGACAACAAGACAAGAAGGAAAATAAGAGCAAGACACGAGGGCAAGACAATGGAAGGAAGGAATATGACAGCAGGACAGAAAATGACAAAAGAAACGAGACAACACAAAACAAAACATGAGCAGAAAAAGACGACAGAACCAGACGGATAAAACAAAACAAACACACAACATGACAAAACTAGGACAACACAATACAAGCAACACAAACAGAAGGACGACAAACTACAAGCATGTCCATCCGTGCACCGACAAACAAACAAACGAACGAACTGGTGCACTCGAAAAAAAAAAAAATAAATAAATAAATAAATAAATAAAAAAGTCTATTAGCAAAATGGCGATTGGATGCGAGGAGAGGAGAGGCGAGGAGAGGAGGAGAAGGAGAGGGAGGAAACTTACGCATCTCGCAGTGGAGGGAGTTCTCTTACTACCGGAGGAGGAGGAAGAGGAGGAGGAGAGGGAGGAGCTGTTCTTCTCTCTCCCTTCTCTTCCTTCCCTCCTGATGTCTCTTTTATCTCTCGCGAGGTTACTGGCTGTGGGGGGCGGGTCCTTGGGGGGCGTGGCGGGGGAAGGGGTGGTGGGGTGAGGTGCTGGGGTGTGTGTGTGGCGTGGGTGGTGTGGTGAGTGTATGTGAGTGTGGTTTTGTGTGGTGTGTCTCTGTGGTGGTGATGCTTGTCTGGTGGTGGTGATGTGTGAGGTGTTGCTGGTGTTACTGGTGTTGCAGGTGTACGTGTAGGCAGGGTGATTGGTGTAGCTGTTCCTCCCCATAAACAATTTAGCATAACCAAGAGGAATGGCCTGATTAAGGTACGGTGGACAGGTACAAACAGAGGCGGAGGACGAGGAAGAGGAGGGGGAGGAAGGTAATTTTGTGGTTGGAGAAGGATAGGAGGAGGGAGGTTTACAGGTGCACAGAGGCGAGGAAGAGGAGGAGGCAGAGGAGGGGAAGGAGGGGGAGGAGGAAGGGAAAGGGGGAGAAGGTGGAGAGAAGGAGGAGGAAGAAACACATCCACAGCGAATTGGGTTTCTTGCGTTACTTCTTAAATCCTGCGTCTTGAAGTCTGAGGGACAGCAACACTTAACTCCACTGCGAGATATATTCCTCCTCCCCTCCCTCCGCCTCCCCCCCTTTTCATCTCCCTCCTCCACCACCTCCTCCTTCTCCTTCTTCTTCTTCCCCTCTTCTTCCTCCGTCACCTTGCTGAGCTCCTCCTTCTCCTGAGGGGGGCGAGGTGAGTGACCATGAGAGTAGTGGTCAAGTTCTGCTAATATGCCAGAGATTGCCGTGGAGACTGTGCCGTGTGTGTGTTGTGTGTGTGTGTGTTATGTGTGTGTGTGTTATGTGTATGTGTGTGTGTGTGTGTGTGTGTGTGTGTTGAGAGATACAGGAACAATCATCAAAGAATCATTTATGGGTTAGCCAGAGTCCATGGATTTGTGGTGTTGGAGGAAAACATAGCGGAAAATGGATAAACACATTACGTATAACAAAATGAGAAAAGAAAATGTGTTGCGAGTGATATGATGTTAGTATTAGTGTATTAGTAGGGGTGGAGGAAGAGGAAAGAGGAGGAGGAGGGGGAAGGAGAGGAACCGACGGAGGAGTAGGAGGAGGAGGCAAGGAAGAGGACGGTTACATTAGAAACATCCCAAAACACACCAAAACCTTATTACTATCGAGAAGCCGCTGTCCAGACTTGCCACAGACCTGTCACTCGCACCAACGGCAACTCTCGGCCAGGGCAGAAAATAAAATAAAAACTCGTAAATCATGAGCTGCGAACAAAACAGAAGCAGGTCACTTTTTTACGGTAAAGGAAAAAGCTCAAGGGGATAAAACAAATAAAAAATAAAAAAGAAGGTCCACTAATTGCTACTCCTGTGAAAGCAAACAAGTGTCCAGAAGATGAGTTTTGGAAGGAGAGGTGTCTTGACATACTCCCTTATAAACAGAGCTTGTTCCCTTCTTGAAAGAGTTTATAAGGGACAATTTGCATGTGTTAGTTTGTCGTGAGGTATGTAACACTACTCCTGTGAAAGCAAACAAGTGTCCAGAGGAAAGGTCAGTTTTGGAAGGAGAGGTGCCTTGACATACTCCCTTATAAACAGAGCTTGTTCCCTTCTTGAAAGAGTTTATAAGGGACAATCTGCATGTGTCAGTCGGGAGGTATATAATAAGTGGTGCTAGTTTAAGAGGTGCATCACAGAGCCTGCCAGGTGGAAATAAGGTGAGTGTGCAGTGGTGTTCGTAAATCTGCCATCCATCTCGTTTTATATTAGCTCAGTTGCTCTTTTTTTATAGTGAAGGAAACAGCTCAAGGGAAAAAGTAAATAAGTAAATAAAGCCAGTGATGTGTGCTGCGTTATCAGAGCTTGACGTGACCAGAGGGTGACGCAACATATGTGAGCGAGCACTGTCAAACTAAGCCAGATGTATTCAAGGCTTAGACCACATGTTAAACTAGGAGATTGCTTGTTTTGTTTTTATTTTTACAGGTTGTGCCGATATGAAGGCCTGACTCTCCAACGGGTCACCTATACAGCAAGAGCAAGGGCAGGGATACAATAATTTTGAGCAGATGCAGCAGGTGTGGGTAGAGTACTGAGAAACTTATAAAACGAACACTGAATAAAAAATTGCTCCTAATCTACCACCACAAAAGCCAAGGAGTAGTGAGTGAAAACAGCCGATAAGGAAAAAAAAAAATTGTGAAAAGCAACGAGAATTTTTTATATTACGAGTGAAGAAAAACATGAGACACCACAGTCTGTCGAGCGGTGTTATGGGACTGGTCTGGGCAGGTCTGGACTAGCTCTTCTGCGGACTACCCTGGGACTGTATGTACATGTGGGTGTTTCAAGAGTCCTTAGTGTGTGTGCGTGACTGTGTGTGCGTGACTGTATGTGTGTGTGTGTGTGCATGGTCCCAGGGCAGCATGTACAGCCACCACTCACACACAGCCCCTGACCTTGAGAATCTTGGCTTGGAACTGTGCCTGTGAGAGAACTTCCGTGATCTTGGCGGCAGTGAGCTTGTCCGTCACCGACCCCATCTGACTCATGAGGCGCTCCATGGCCCGCTCCGTCTCCTCCAGCCGCCGCCGCAGATGGTCCAGCTGCTCGTCCTCTGTGGGGCCCTTAGCATCACTGCCTGCCCCACCCCCTTCCTCCTCGGGCTTGCAACATCAACGCTCTCCCCTCCTCTCCTGTCTAAGTGTTGTGATGACTGTCTATTCTTCACTGCCTGTCTCTCTCCTTTCCTCTGTGGAGTATATCATCACTGCCTGTCCCTTCCTTCCTCCTCGGGCTTGCAACATCAACGCCCTCCCCTCCTCTCCTATCTAAGTGTTGTGATGTCTATTCCTGCCTTCCCTCACCATCTATATGCCCCTTACCATCACTGCCTGTCCCTTCCCTCTTCCTCTGTGGGCTGTATCAACACTCCCTGTCCCTCCATTCCTATCTTAAAGTGTAGCTGTGATGTCTCTTCCCTCTGCCATTCACTGTCTGCCCCTTTCCCTCCCTATCTTAAAGTGTTGCTGTGATGTCTATTCCCTCTGCCATTCACTGTCTGCCCCTTCCCCTCCCTATCTTAAAGTGTAGCTGTGATGTCTATTCCCTCTGCCATTCACTGTCTGCCCCTTTCCCTCCCTATCTTAAAGTGTTGCTGTGATGTCTATTCCCTCTGCCATTCACTGTCCGCCCCTTTCCTTCCCTATCTTAAAGTGTTGCTGTGATGTCTATTCCCTCTGCCATTCACTGTCTGCCCCTTTCCCTCCCTATCTTAAAGTGTAGCTGTGATGTCTATTCCCTCTGCCATTCACTGTCTGCCCCTTTCCCTCCCTATCTTAAAGTGTTGCTGTGATGTCTATTCCCTCTGCCATTCACTGTCTGCCCCTTTCCTTCCCTATCTAAAAGTGTTGCTGTGATGTCTATTCCCTCTGCCTTTCACTGTCTGCCCCTTCCCCTCCCTATCTTAAAGTGTTGCTGTGATGTCTATTCCCTCTGCCTTTCACTGTCTGCCCCTTCCCCTCCCTATCTTAAAGTGTAGCTGTGATGTCTCTTCCCTCTGCCTTTCACTGTCTGCCCCTTTCCCTCCCTACCTACCTAAAAGTGTTGTGTTGGCTTATCTATTCCTGTTTCACTCCTCGTCTCTGTTCCTTTGCTTCCCTCGACAGTGGAATTTCAAATACTGCCTGCCTCTCCTACTTCCTGCATAGGGCGCTAATGGCCACTTTTTGTCTCTTCTTTTCATCCCTTCCCTCTGGCCTGGACTTACACTACTTCCCACTCCTCTTTCTCTCCCTTTATATGAAGCCTGACCCCTTTCTTTTCCTCCTCTGTAAGTCCTTCCCTCCCTGTCTGCTTCTTTGTTCCTTCTTCTCAACCTTCCTTGTGGCCTAAACTGACACTGCCTTTCATATTTTTCCTCTTTCTCTCCCTCTATGTGAAGCCTGACCCCTCTTTTTTCCTCCTCTAGAAGTCCTTCCTTTCCTGTCTGCCACTTTGTCCCTTATTTTCAACCTTCCCTGTGACCTAAACTCTCACTGCCTCCCATTCTTGTCCTCTTTCTTTCCCTCTATATGAAACCTAACCCCTTTCTTCCCCTTCTCTTTAAGTCCTTCCTTCCTGGTCCACCACTTTTCCCCTCATTAATGCCCTCCTGACGGGACTACCAAACACCCGTTCCTCACCTCGTTCTTCATGTGGAAAGATCGACAGTCTAGTGAAGTGGTGAAGACACATGCAGAGGTGCGCACACTCACACACACACACACACACACACACACACACACATGCACAAAATCAATTGAGCTCACTCTCTCTCTCTCTCAGTCTTCCACCTTATGTTTACTCTATTAGTTTTTACATTTTCCTTTTTTTCCGTTTCTTTTCCATTTCACAATAATCAGACGGTATTATTTCTCTCCTACACAAGATAGAACTAGTACGATGATATGCTTATTACATTCAACACTCACCCTATGCTGTTCAATGCCGTTCCTATAAATAGCCACCTACATACTCTATACAAGACATCCCACCCCAAGATGAGCGAAGTTAAGAAATTCAACTAGGATATAAGATTGCATCGCTGGAAATACTTACCAGGTTAATACGATATAATTTAGAGGGGAACCTTAGACATGCATAGAGGTGACATGTGCATTTTATAACTTAACCTTTATATTTGGCACGCCTATATATATTTTTTTGACTGGGTGAAATATCCTATGAATCTGAACGCTAAGGCTTGACCTGTTTCTGCCATGGACTAGTAAATTTATAATCGTAATAATAACACTCCTTGACCCTGACCTCATGCCTTAAAAGATGCCCCTGTGAGATGACCCAAACACTCTTTTAAAAATGTCCAACCTACCCTTGTAAAATCTCTCAACCTCTCCCTGTAAGATGTCCCAAACTACTACGGTACCTGTAAAATGTCCCAAACCACTCTACCTGTAAGATGTCCCAAACCACTACCTGTAAGATGTCCCAAACCACTACCTGTAAGATGTCCCAAACCACTACCTGTAAGATGTCCCAAACCACTACCTGTAAGATGTCCCAAACCACTCTACCTGTAAGATGTCCCAAACCACTCTACCTGTAAGATGTCCCAAACCACTACCTGTAAGATGTCCCAAACCACTCTACCTGTAAGATGTCCCAAACCACTCTACCTGTAAGATGTCCCAAACCACTACCTGTAAGATGTCCCAAACCACTACCTGTATGATGTCCCAAACCACTCTACCTTTAAGATGTCCCAAACCTCTCTACCTGTAAGATGTCCCAAACCACTACCTGTAAGATGTCCCAAACCACTCTACCTGTAAAATGTCCTAAACCACTCTACCTGTAAGATGTCCCAAACCACTCTACCTGTAAGATGTCCCAAACCACTCTACCTGTAAGATGTCCCAAACCACTACCTGTAAGATATCCCAAACCACTACCGGTAAGATGTCCCAAACCACTCCTAGTAACATCCAACTCCCTGTAAGCTGTCCCAACCTCTCTGTAAGATAATCCAACTCTAAAATGTCCTAAATTTATCCCTCTAAAACATCTCAAAACACTCCCTGTAAAATATCCCAAGCACCCTCTGTATAACCTGTATATTTACGGTGCCGCAACTACAGTGGTTATATGGTGTCCCTGTAATATGTCCGAACCTCTCCGTCTAACATGTCCCAATTTCTCCCATTAGCAATACTGGCATAACTTTCTCTAACTAACCAACAAGAAGTGCATGCAGTGTACACCCTTCCCTACTTACTTTTGTCACAGTCAGTCTTTGCTGCAGCGTGGAAGGCAAAAGAGGACAGTGTAAACATCTTGGGTGATAACCGGAGAACATTAACACATTGAGTCACCTAGTTGGAAATGGAGGACACCTTCCATCCTTTTTGCCCCTCATTCACTCTCATTCTCCCTCTAATTCTGTGACACCTTCCACCTTCTTTGCTCCTCATTCACATCCCCAGCACTGTACACAGCTCCTTGTTTAGCCTCTGTACTCAGGGTATAGGAAACAAGCCACTACAGCTGACTAGTAAAAGTAAGCACATTACATAGTCTCCCTCAGTACAGGTTCTACCGTTCACAGGATACCACGACAAGTAACGGATGCAACCTTGAGTACTGGTGCTGCTCCGTACTGATCACTTTCAGCTGGCAGTTTACATCTAGCGTACATTTACATGTGAGATAATTCCTTCAGTGGTCAACTTCTCTGTGGTTTTCCAGTATGAGTGTCAACAAACTGATAGCGTGTTTGTTGTACTCTCAAATCCAAACACTAGAAGCCTAACGGAAGGGAAATTACAGGCATGTGGTTTTCCAGTACGAGTGTCAACAAACCGATGGCGTTTGTTGTACTCTCCAAATGAACTAAAAGCATAACAGAAGGGAAATTACGGGGGTATGGGTCACCAGGACACAACTTGAAGCCAGGCAAGCGTATGGGAGTTACAGAATCACCTTGTTCAGCCCCTAGATCCTCCGTGTGTGCCTGCGAGGAGGGCATGGGGTGAGGCGGCGTTTGAGAGGCAGAGGACCCGGCATCACTCTCCCTGTCCTCGCCACAACACTCACTAACTTCTGGCGAGTCTCCTACTTTGGGTTCCTGTTGTAAGTTCTCCGAGGCTCCCATCTCCTGGTGTTCCTCACTGCCAGGACTCGAGTCATCCTCCGAGCTAAGCCTCCACGTGACCTTTCTCCGCCGCAATCCTTCCTCCAGTGCCTCCAGAAAGCCCGGAGGTGAGCACTGGTCCTGAGGTAAGCCGGCTTCTTCCTGGAACTCCGACAGGTTGAGGGTGTTGTGCCGTGCCTGGAAGCCCTTACTCGGGTAGGGATCGTCCACATCCGACTCACTCTCCCCCTTACCCTCGTCGGTCAGTGGGTGTTCATTCCTTAACTCCGACAGGTCAAGCGTGTACTGCCTGGTCGGTAATGGATGTCTGGGGTCACTGGTACCTCTTATGCTTGCTTCACCTCTGAGGGATGAGAAGCCAGACAAATCAGGCTCCTCATACTGGCTCTCGTCCTCTTCCTCCTCCTCGTCCAGATCCATATCGAACCCATATTTCTCCTTTAAGAGGTTCAGAATATCCTGATTCGTCCCCGTTCGTCTTCCCTGGGACCTCAAGGACTCCTGCATAGTGGCTCTGAGTCCTTCAAGCAGGCGGTCTCTGTACGTCTCCTGGGCTGACTGGTTGATGCTGGCGCCTCCCGAGATTAAGTCCGTGTCAGAATCTTGATCCAAAGACTGGGTGAGGAAGCCTTCAGGGAGATACCACTCCCCTGGGGCAGCATGGTGGGTGCGTTTGACATGAGTAAGCGTGATAAACAGAGGTGGATGAGGCGGGAGATGGGATGAGTGATATTGGAAGAAGTTGTGCATGTGAAAATGACAATGGAAAAGATAGAAGTAAATAAGAAAGACAATAGTGTAAGATAAAGCAAGAAGAATGGAGAAGCAAAGTGGATGAGGGTGAGAAAAAGGGTGAGTGAGAAATGAAAACAAGAGGAGTGGAGAGTGAGTGAAGGTGAGTATAAGTGGGAATGAGTGAGAATGAAGTGATTAAAAGCAAAGAAAGTGAAAATGGAGTTATTACAATTGAAGAGGGGAGACAGAATGAGATTAGGAGGGTGAGGAGGATGACATGGGTGATGGAGCTAGGTGGAATGGCCATCTGGGTGCAGGGTGGACTGTGTGGAATGAGGTGGTGGAAAGTGGTTGGTTGCTTATCATTCTTCCATTCCTCATAGGCAATCAAAGTCAATATGTGCGCTGTGCTCATTCACAGGTCAAAAAAAGAAAGACCTTCAGATCAACATAACCAAACGAGAGGAGAAATGAAGCTTTACTCAAAATAGAAACACTATAGTCTGTTCGCTTAAGTCTGACCCAAGCTGACAACATAAACCTAAGCGTGTTCGTAAGCACAGTGCAGATTAGCAGAAAGTGCTGCGCGAGATAAACACAAACTTGACTGCGGATTTCCTACAGTCAGACCTCACCAAACTACAGGAAAGGAACAAAAAGTGGCTGTTAGAATTCAATGAAGAAAAATGTAGACTCCTGCACCTTGGGAGGGGATATACAGCACACCAATACCACATGGGAAACACTCCACTATCCACCACAGAGGCAGAGAAAGACCTGGGAGTGTATGTTACCAGGCTACCAGTGAAGGCGAAATACATGCCAATCGCAGCGGACGAGTTAAAGAAAACTTGGAAGCCATAGCAGTAGCCAATCAGCACTCAGCTTGCAAACACGCTTAGGTTTATGTTGTCAGCTTGGGTCGGACTTAAGTGAACAGACTATAGTGAAAATGGTGTAAAAAGTTTGAAATAAAATACGAGAAAAAGACAGGCATAGGCAAGACAGAGGAGGACCTACCCAGCTTCTTTCCCTTAGTGTCCATCTTTCCCTGTGTGCGGCTCACTCTCGCTCCTTGAGGCAGCAGTGGGGCAAAACAGTAACGTGAGGTCGTGGCTCCACAGGTCACCACAAGCCCATTACTGGCCCTGCATTCTGCCCTCCCATGAAGAAGCCAAAAATCTTTTCTCTGAGCCTTCAAAAATACTTGATAGTTTGTGAAGATCAAGAGCTTGTAATATTGGAATAGGAAGAACAACGGATCAAGTCAGAGGATAATTAAAATTGAAAAAAATAAAGGTAAAACTGAATACCAGAACTATGGGCACTGTTTCCTGCCATGCAAAACCCCGAAAAATTCTACCTAGTAAAAATTAATTGTGATATTTCTGTAGGAGGAACATAACTCAAGTTGGAAAATAATTAAAATTGGAATGTTGACCTGGATATCATAACTAGAGAGAAGTTCTATTTGCTTATATTTCTATAGGAGGAACATAACTCATGGAAAATAATTAAAACTGGAATGTTGACCAGGATATCATAACTATAGAGAGAAGTTCTATTTGCTTATGATATTTCTATAGGAGGAACATAACTCATGGAAAATAATTAAAACTGGAATGTTGACCTGGATATCATAACTATAGAGAGAAGTTCTATTTGCTAATGATATTTCTATAGGAGGAACATAACTCATGGAAAATAATTAAAACTGGAATGTTGACCAGGATATCATAACTATAGAGAGAAGTTCTATTTGCTTATGATATTTCTATAGGAGGAACAGTCATAATTAAAACTGGAATGCTGACCAGGATACCATAACTATAGAGAGAAGTTCTATTTGCTTATGTGACTACCCCTCAGCAACACTTTCCAACGGTTCAAACCTCATGAACCCCCAACCCAGGGAGCACAGAGACATTCACACCTCATACACACATACACAGGCACTCCCGCACTTGTGATCGGCTCCTCGAGTTTCTTCATGACTCAGAATGCTGACAGGTCCAACATTACTCTTGTCAATAGCAAACACTGTACAGAGTTTACTTAGCGGGTGTTTGGTAGTCCCTCAGTCCTTAAAATAAAACCTAATTCCTAACATAATAACCGCAGCATATGTACACACGCTTCTAGAATTGAGCCAAATGAAAAAGGCTCAATATAAATCAACTTATAATCACAAACAACCTCTCCATTCACATAGGCAGCACAACAGTAGACACTTTTTCACATTTAGCAACACACACACACACGCACACACACACACAAAATTTCCCTATACCATGACACACAGAACAGTAATGACACAAACTTGCATCCTTCAACACACACACACACTTACCGATCTTAGTGTCCGTCATCCCCTGCTGCATGTCCGGTTGGTGTTTGCGTCGTGCTGACCTCGAGTCTTCCCGTTGCTGCCGCCGAATCTGGTCGCGAGTGGACACGTCGGCATTGTCTAAGTACTCCTCGGCAAACACATACTTCCGGTACTCAGGGTCGAGGCCAAAGTCCTTCAGCTTGGGGGTCTTGTCGTCATCATTACCCTTTTTGAAGAGGACCTGAGGGAAGGGAACGAAGGTGAGTGGGTCAAGGTGTTTCTGTTGGTGTTACTTTGTGTTGTGTTGTGTGTGTTTTTGAGGTATTATTCTGTAAGTGATATTTCTCTCTGTCTCTAATACACACACAAACACATACACAGACTACCAATTCTTGACGAGGACCTGCGGGAAGGGAACGGAGGTGTGTGGGTCAAGGTGTTTCTGGTGATGTTACTTTGTGTTGTGTTGTGTGTGTGTGTGTGTGTGTGTGTGTTTGAATGCTGCATTATCCTGTACCAGTGATATTTTTTTCTCTCTCACTTTTTTTCTATTTACAATGCGGGAGGCAGCTCATGGACAAAAAACAGAAACAACAACAAAAATGCCTGATAATCACTGCTCCATAAAAAATAAAAAACTGACCTTCATGATGGCGTAAACGAAGAAGAAAGAAAGCAAAAGGAGGAAAGAGAGAGAGAGAGAGAGAGAGAGAGAGAGAGAGAGAGAGAGAGAGAGAGAGAGAGAGAGAGAGAGAGAGAGAGAGAGAGAGAGAGAGAAGAAAATAAGTAGAGAAACAAGTAAAGAGAACAAATAAAATAAACAAATATAAATAAACACCTAAATAAGCCTGACTAACCTTCATGATGGTGTAGACGAAGAAGACCACGATGCCCACCGTGTAGAGGGGCATGATGATCCCCATGGCCCCGGACCCCTTGCTCTGGGGGGGCGGCACGATGCCCCCCGCACCCCCCATCGGCGGCCGCACACCAGGCATGGGGCCAGGCTGGGGGGGAGGAATGGGGTTATGATGGGAACAGCTGGACGCAATATAAGAAACAGCAGTGATTTAGGATTTGTTTACACCCTTGATTTTTTTGTCAATATTATCTTTTTATTCTTATTTATTTTTTGCAACATTCGAAACACCTGTAACTTAGTTTGTTTTGCCTTGTTATTTTTTGTTATTGATATTGTAGTTTTTTTCTCCTTTGCAACATAAGAAACACCTGTGATTTAGTTTGTTTTGTTAATTTTTGTTGTTGATATTGTATTTTTTTTTCCTTTGAAACATAAGAAACACCTGTGATTTAGGACTTGTTTTGTTATTTTTTGTTATGGATATCATAGTTTTCTTTCCTTTGCAACATAAGAAACACCTGTGATTTAGTTTGTTTTGTTAATTTTTGTTGTTGATATCGTAGTTTTTTTCCTTTGAAACATAAGAAACACCTGTGATTTAGGACTTGTTTTGTTATTTTTTGTTATTGATATAGTAGTTTATTTTCCTTTGCAACATAAGAAACACCTGTGATTTAGTTTGTTTTGTTATTTTTTGTTATTGATATAGTAGTTTATTTTCCTTTGCAACATAAGAAACACCTGTGATTTAGTTTGTTTTGTTATTTTTTGTTATTGATATAGTAGTTTATTTTCCTTTGCAACATAAGAAACACCTGTGATTTAGGACTTGCTTTACCTCTATTTTTTTCACCCATTTTGTCACCCCAATCATCACAAGAAAACAAAGGAACACAAGAAGGGAGAAAACAACAACAGACCTGGTGGTTACGAGGACGAGTTGTTTGTGACAAGCTACACTAACTATCTAATCAAAGGTGGAAGATGAAGGACAGCAAAGGCGAAGGCTCCTCCCCACCCCCCCATCCCTCCAGCCAAAGCTGGCAGGAAAGGAAAAAGAACCATGCAGCATGGAAAAACTGCATGGAATTTATGTAGGAAAGAGGAAAGAACTACCATTACTGCTACCACTAACCGGGCGATAAAAGCGGACAAGGACACCAGTATTCGAAAGAACTTAACGTTATTACGACAATGAGTAATATCTTAGTTGCTGGTTGGATTCAAAACACTTGTCTAATCTATTCTTGAAGGCCGTAACTGTTGTACTATCAACGACATCACAAGGTAGAGAGTTCCAAACATTAACAACTCGATTGAAGAAGAAGTGTTTAGCTTCGTGCGGCGAGAATCTTTTACCACTTATCTTCAAATTGTGATTTCTTCTTGTTCTATTTGATCGATCAATTGTAAAGTAATCTTCCGCATTAATATCACTGAATCCTTTGAACATTTTAAACACTTCTATTAGGTCGCCTCGCATTCTTCGTTTTGATAGGCTGAATAAATTTACTTCTTTAAGCCTTTGTTCATATGACAAATTTCTCAACCTAGGAATCATCTTTGTTACTCTTCGTTGGACCCGTTCCAACTTTTCTATGTCTTTTCTGTAGTAGGGAGACCAAAACTGTACACAGTACTCTAGACGGGGTCGAACCAACGAATTATACAGTTTTAATATTACTTTTTCCGATTTATTATTAAAGACTCGTCCGATGAAGCCAACCAATTTATTTGCAGTTTTAACTACCTCTGAACAAACCTCTGAAAACCACAGGGGTGATGTAACAGATACTTGAGAATGCTAACAATCCACAATTATCTACTGGCCCCCTAAAAACAGCTGTAGACCACTGTTTCCTTATACAACTATAGTAAAACCCTTTGTGTATCTTTAGAAACATTATAACTGACCCAAAAGCAGTAAAAAATAATAAAAAAAGGTTAAAATGCACTGAGTAATTACTTGACGGAGCAGAAAATATAAGAATACCCAAAATTATTACATTAAGGAATTCATGGGCCTTCCCGTGAATAAGCAAATCCACGAGGTTACGAGGGCAGATGTTAACCATGTGGGAAAAGCCATTATATCTATCATCATCACCATTATCATTATCATTAGAAGCAGTATCACCACCACTACCAGCATCATCAATGTTGTACAATTTTCAATGATACCATCACAGCCAACACCATCATCATCATTGTCATCCCATTTTCACTACCATCATCATCACCTTTACCACCATCATCACCACCATTTCAACCATCACCACCACCACCACCATCATTCTCATCCCATTTTCACTGCCATCATCATCACCATAACCACCAGCACCATCATCATACACCTATTTAATTTATATCACGGCAGAACTATAAATAAGATTCGCCTGCACCACTAACGGGCTGGGGTCATCGAGGAGGCCCCTCAAGAAAAAAATAAAATAGAATAAAATAATCATGGGAACAGTGGCAAAACGTACACAAAAATAATTATAAACATCCAAGCTGGTGGTTAGTAAAAAGTCATTTATATTTACAAAACCCAAAGTTCTTCTGTCTGTCTTTCCTGTTTGTGAATGAGAGGTGATGTGAACTATTTTTTTGTAGTACAGTATATCTGGTAAGTGTTTGGAACCTTACTCCTGTTGGAAGGTTAAAGAGAGCTACAACCCCCCCCCCCCCCTCCCTCCCACTATCCCTTCTCCTACACTCTACTTGGCCTTCTTCTGTCTGTGTGGCTTCTCCTCCCATCTAATCCTCTCCCTATACCCTGACCATAAGATAATACCACTACTTGGGTTTTTTGTTTTGCTTGTGTTTTGCCCTCAAGTCGTTTACCGTAAAAAACAACAAACATCCCCTTCCCTTCCCCCTCTCCCCTATGATCCCCTCCTCCCCCTGAGCCCTACTGATGCTCCATTGTGCAGTATGTATTTGAATTTTGATATATGAGAGTGAAATACTGTATACATTTCCTGGTATATAATTAAGCTCTTGAAATATCAAAAAACAAAATTTGCCTCAGTGAAACTTGAAAAATTGGGTCTTTATTGTGGTGGAGGGGGTAAATAAGGTGGAGGATTTGTATTATTGAAAAGATAAACGATTTTTTTTTTCATGTTACATAAAAACATCACAAATACAAAGTCTATGGTAGGTACAGCTCATGTTTTATTGATTTTATACTGAAAGAGTCAAGGCACAAAACTGTCATTATTAGTAGAAACATTGTTATCGAAGAAAAAACTCGCCCTCCTCACCCAAACCCACCCACCACACAGTCCACAAAACTCATCAGCCCCATTCATACACCCACCACCCTGCTCCGGCCCCATCCCATGCCCAGTACTCACCCTCAAATCCCCTCCCGGCACAACGCTCCCCAGCACCTCATCCCCTGCCTGTATGGGATGGGGCGGGGGCAGGCCTGGGGTGACAAATGCCAGCTCAGGGCCACCCAGGGCCGAGGGACATTCAAGGCTGTCAGCCGGGCATTCATCGAGAGGGTAGGAGTGAGGCTTTCCAAGGGAACTCCAGGCTTCCGTTGAGACCTCTGGAGCCTCCCCCTTCTCCGCCTCTTTGGCAAGGTCTGAGGCGAGGCTCTCCAGCATCCGCTTCTGCTTGGCCATCTCGCGCTGCAACTTCTTCCGCTGCCGGTGGATCTTGGGCAGCATGAAGTGCACCATGATGCCTCAGTGGCAGTGAGGCTATGCCAGGAGCACCCCGCACACCCCTTCAACAACCTCACCCAATAATGACAGCTGCCGAGAGCCTCTGAAGGGCGGCAGCAACACTGTGGTGCTTAAAGTCTTCTGCTAAGCTCTTTCCTTCAGTGACTCAGGTGTTGTCTGAGCAGAGCTAGCAAGCAGCCCTTCAACAGGAAGACACCGTTGAACGACTATAAGCGCAGGTTTTCACTATGCCAGTATCAGAATCTTGTCAACATAACAGATTGAGCCAAACCTATAACTTGTATTGATG
>NC_066527.1:3808930-3923930 GCF_024679095.1 Eriocheir sinensis | reverse complement strand
CGCCCTTCCTCCCCCCTCTCATACTCACCCTGGCCTGCTTGTCGAGGGTGCGCTGGGGCATGGCTCGGCCCTTCTCCCTGAGCGCCGGGTGGACCATCTCAGGATAGAGGTGGGCGGGGCGCTCCGGCCGGGCATGAGGACCCTCTGGGGGGGGCGAGAGGAAAGATATTAGTGTTGTTGTTGTTGTTCTTGTAGTAGTAGTAGTAGTAGTAGTTGTATAGTAGATGTAGAAGGAGAAATAGTAGTAACAGAAGTAGAAATTGAAGTAGTAGTAGCAGAAGTAGTAATAGAAGTAGTATTTAGTAATTAATTAAAAGAAATAACATCCAGAAGAAGAAGAAGAAGAAGAAGAAGAAGAAGAAGAATGATAATAATAACAGTAGTAGTAATCAAGATAAACATTGCCCTGGAGTACACACACACACACACACACACACACACACACACACACACACACACACACACTCCCACACAGCATTTTACTATGGTGGAATGTACATCAAAGGCCTGTCTGTCTAAAGGTGGTGCACTACAGTAGCCTGGTTGCCTCCGTGGTCAGCCTTCAAGGAGAACACTCAGAGGAGGGCAGGGGACTGACCACAGCAAGGCCGGCAGGTAACGAGGGGCTGTGTCAAGGCTCGTCAATAATTCAACACCTGCAGCATTGAGTCCCTTTGGTCAATAATGATTTAGAGTGATAATGCTGAGGTGAGAGGGAAATATAATGAAGAGGGAGAGGAGGAGAAGTAGTAGTAGTAATAGTAAGGGCTTTTTCCTCTTACGCACCCTGTCAAACTCATCCACTATCCTCTGCAGCGTCCCCTCATTCTCCGCCAACAACACTGCGTCATCGGCAAACAGGCCCGCAACCGATGACCAGTTAGACAGACCATGCGCAGCTATGTCGTGTGCCCAAACTTTATATTTTACCAATCAGTTCCGTCTCATCATCAAGTTATGCTCTCTTGAATTTCTACAGCCACACTTATTTTTTTTTATGGGAAATGAAGCAACTCAAGGGCATGAAAAAAGGGTAGAGGGGGAAAAAAAAGTAAATGCTGCTCCTATGAAATATAAAAGTAAAGAGTAGCCAAAAGAGAGGTCAGTGCTTTTTTTTTTTTTTTTTTTTTTTTTTACAGTAAAGGAAACAGCTCATGGGAAAAAATAAAAATAAAATAAATAAATAAATAAATAAAAAATAATGAAAAAAAAGCCTGCAAATCAATAACAACAATAACAACATATAAGTTATTACTATATCATTGTGGCTATTTTATCGCATGTTACAGGAGGAGAGGATGATCCAACCCTTTAAAAACCCCAACATAAAGAATATCAAATAGTTTCTGCCCAAATGTTAAGCAAAGATCGTTAATTATACACAACAGAACACTGCCTTAAGCCCTTCCAGAGTGACAGACACTAACACAGGGGTCAGTATTACAAGACACCTCCGCTTCTCACATCAACTGTTTCTAAAGGTCAAAGAGGGGATCAATCGGGTTCCCAGGAGTGTTTCTTTAGGTTCACGGTACAGAGGAAGAGTTAAGCTACCACCAGGGTCATTAAACTACCCCTGGCAATGCCCAAAACTCCCATGAAAGCCTTGTCAAATATGTGTCTTGGGAGGCAAAATGTTTAGTAACACAATCATAACAATAGCCATGAATACAGATGCGTACTTATAACATGCTAGTAATGGCAGACTGATTGTGTGGTGGTAGTAAAATCCTAACATGAACTACCTGCCCCCTTTTTAATAGCATAGAAGGCAGTTAAGGGCCTTGGATCATTTGTCACACCGGATTACAGTAAAGTGCTTCAGTGTGAATGTCGGCACAGCAGACTCTGAGGGATGACCATTATGAAACTATGACATGAGTGATTGCAGGAAGGGCTGATGATGTTTCCTCAAGCAATAAAAAAACGACCTAGTCATTCCAATGGTACGATGGAAGCAAAGGCAGTAATGTATTTGTTAGTATCACACAAGAGCAAACTGTGAGTGTTGGTCCCTCACACGGTACACAACATACACCCGTTAGATATCCACACAACAAATAGCAATAGAATGTGTACTTGTAAAGCAAAGATGATAATTTCTCACACACACTAGAGGACTCCAAGGATGCAGCACACACTGTTAGTTCACTGAGATGATGTTCATTCAAAATTAGGGTGATAGCTAATGTTCCTTAGTCCTTGATGAGGGTAGATACTGTGTTCCTGAGCAAGCCATGTTAGTTCTTCATTAGGGTGACGGCAGCTTTTGTTAGTAGTCCACAAAGACAGCAGCAGATGATGTTAGGTGCTTTGATGGGGCGGGCAGCACAAGACACTCCTCCAGTAACACAACAGTATGTCCTTTATGTCCTCGCCACTGTTAGGTCTTGACAAGGGCGGCAGCAGCAGGGGTGGGGCAGGCAGGGCACCAGGAGAGAGTGACTCACGGGGGAGATACGGTCGTGGTCGCACTTTGGGTGGCGCGGCAGCAGCCACCAGGGCGGGGGTGAGGCCATAGGCTGATGAGAGACACTCGGTCAGGTTGGTCTTGTCACTCCCAAGCCTGACGGCCTCCAGCAGCGGCTCGGTGAGGTGCTGGCCGCAGTGCTCCCAGAGCTCTTCCGCACACCGGCTCTCCGGCCAGCGCCCCTCACCCCCGCCATGCTCCTCCACCAGGTAGCACAGCTTGGTCAGGAACTCCACGTTGGCTGAGCTCCTCCAGCCGGCTGTAGGGGTGGTGGTCCAGAGGCGGAGTGGTGGAAGGGGTGGTGGCAGTCCAGAAGCGGAGAGATGGAAGAGTGGAGAGGGAAATGAAAATGGAGATAATAAAACAAGAAATATTTGTCTAGTAGAGACCAGCAAATAAAAATGAAAGATCAAAATATGTTAGGCTCCATGTAGCCGGCAAAATAATAATGAAGGATACTTTAAATGAAACGTATCATGTCAACTGAAGCAACAAATTAAACAAATAATTTCCACATTACATAAATCATTCCCAAATATTTCACTTAGCAGCAAGTGGACGTGTACTATATACTTTTTTGTACAGTAAAGGAAGCAGCTCAAGGGCAAAAAAATAATTGAGAAAAAAAAGCCTACTAATCATTGACCCTATAAAGGAGTGTATAGATGAGTGGCCAAAAGAGAGGTCATTTCTTTTTCTTTTTTGTTTCCTAGGTTTTACTATTTAAATATGTTTGTCATGTGCAGATCATCACTTAACCACACCCAGAAACCTTGAACGTAGGAGACTAAAAGTTAGAGTATCCATAACATACAAGATAAAAATATAGTGAATGTGTATTCTATTTAACATCCTAAGGTTTGGTATTTAAATATGTATATAATGTATGTATGTATGTATGTATTTGAATATGCAGGTATAGATCATTGTTTAACCCGTCTGATGCGGTTGACACAGATTTCGCCTTCACTGGTAGCCTGGTAACATACACTCCCAGGTCTTTCTCTGCCTCTGTGGTGGATAGTGGAGTGTTTCCCAAGTGTTATTGGTATGCTGGATAACCCCTCCCAAGGTGAATGAATTTACATTTTTCTTCATTGAATTGTAGCAGCTACTTTTTGTTCCATTCCTGCAGCTTGGTTATTTGGTCTTTTTGTAGGAAATCCGCAGTTAAGGGGTTAACCACACCTCCAAACTCTAAACATAGTAGACTAAACTAAGGTCATCCGTAACACACAAGATAAAAATACAGACTTTTAAATAGAGAACCAAATGTGTGTGCCCAAGTAACCCAATGTACTATAAGTGTCGGGCGCCGTGGGAAGTAGCAACACTTACAAAATTGCGAGAGTTGCACAACACTCTGTTTTGGCACACACACACACCCATAAGCTGCTCTTAGGTAATGGTACGCACGCAGCTGTCCTCGTAAACAGCTTCACAGGCAGGGCACATACAAGGTCCACTGCCTAAATTAACTAACCACAATTTGTTAAGGACTTGTTTTTTCCTATTTATTCTTTTTTTCTTTTTTTTCTTCCTGGGTATCTTCTGAGTTTCTGTTCTTTAGCTTTAATGGTAGTCTACTTTCAAATAAAATAACTCATTAATTTTCTTTTTACATGCATGGCAGAATGTTCTTTTCCTCTGCATAATAAATACTCAAGTTTATCATCATATACTTTTTTATATATTTTCTCACCCATTGATATTATATTCCCAGGTATGGTACAACTTTTCCTTGCTTTTCCTTTGGTACTAACTATTTCCACACATACTTTTTACACTTTTCCCATCCACTCATTTCCGCTTCCTCGATACGACGCGACTCTTCCTTTGCACAGAGACAAACAATAAGGAGAATAGGAAAGCAAAGTGGATGGAAGAATATGAGTAAGCAAAGGGAAATTAGACAGAAGAGGCGGAAGAAAAAAATCAATGAAAACAAGAATTGGGGATATGGAAGAGTGAAAGGAGTGGAAGGAAGGCAGACATAGGCACACACAGACAGACAGATGGAATAAGCGGAGAAAAAAATGTTTGCAAAGAGAAATTAGGCAAAAGAAAGAAGCAAAAAATAAAAAAATAAAATAAACAATGAAAACAAGAATTGAGGATATGGAAGAGAGCAAAAGGAGTGGAAGGAGGACAGACATAGACAGACAAACAGACAGACAGATGGAATAAGTGGAGAAGAAAGTATGCATAGGAAAATTAGACAGTAGAAAGGCAGAAAAAATTATAAACAACAAAAACAAGAATTGAGGATATGGAAGAGAGCAAAAGGAGTGGAAGGAGGACAGACAGACAGACAGACAGACAGACAGACACACACAGACAGACAGACAGACAGACAGAACAAGTGGCGCCTCTTCAGCCATGGCCACCCTTTTGAAGAAGTGCCAAAAGGGAGGTCGGAAAATATATATGATAGTCTCGGTAAACTTGACAGATAGGCTAACGGTACTTTCGCTCTCTTCTCCTCCTCCTCTTCATATTTTACTATCTCCTCTATTCTCTTTACTTTCCTCCTCTTCTATTTTCACTTTTCCTCTCATTCTTCTCTTCGTATTCCATTATCTCCTCTCCTTCTATTTACTTTCTTTTTCTCTCCTTCTCTTCATTTTCCTCTCCTCCTCCTCCTCTTCATATTTTACTATCTCCTCTATTCTCTTTACTTTCCTCTTCTCTTCTATCCTCCCTTTCTTCTCTTCATACTGTATTATCTCCTCTCCTTCTATTTACTTTCCTTTCTCCTCTTCATCTTTTTTCTCTTCTTCTCTTCATTTTCCTCTCCTTCTCTTTCTCCTCCTCATGTTGTGCTATCTCCTCTTCTGTTCTCCTTATTTTCCTTTTCCCTGCTTCTCTTCTCCTTCTCTTCTCTCCCTTTACTTCCCTTTCTCTGTCTCTCCTTTATCTCCTTCTTCACTTCCACCTTTTATCTCCTCTTCTCTTTCCTTCTCTCTTTCTCAATCCCTCCGTCATCTCTTCCCTTTTCTCCTATCCACCCCTTTCTCTTTCTTCTATTGCATTATTTCAAGTCATTTATTACCTCTGTTACTATATATTTTCCTTCCCTTTTCACATTCTCTATAACTCTTTCTTCTTATCCTTCTCTTCCTCCTTCTATTGTTCTATTTCATGTCTTTTAGGTTATTTTTTTATCATCTATTTTTCCTCCTTTCTCACATACATTCATTTATTCTTTCCTCTCATCCTCCTTTTCATACTGTTCTATTTTGTCTTTCATTCCATCTATTACAATTTATTTTCCTTTCCTTCCTGTCTCTCAAACTCAATCACTCTTCTTATTTTTTCTTCATATTTTCATACTGTCTATTTTGTCTTATTTTATCTATTACTATTTCCTACCCTTCCTTTCTCTCAAACTCAATCACTCTTCTTATTTTTTCTTCATATTTTCATACTGTCTATTTTGTCTTATTTTATCTATTACTATTTCCTACCCTTCCTTTCTCTCAAACTCAATCACTCTTCTTATTTTTTCTTCATATTTTCATACTGTCTATTTTGTCTTATTTTATCTATTACTATTTCCTACCCTTCCTTTCTCTCCTCTCAAACTCAATCACTCTTATTTTTTCTTCCTCCTCCTCCTCCTTATGCTGTACTATTTCAGGCCTATTTAGTCCATCTATTAAAACCTGCTCTCCTACCCCGCCTAGTGACAGTTTAAAATGAGGTTACACGCTCCCCTTTACCTCTAATGACAAAAGTGGAAGGGAGAGTATGGGTGGAAGGGGGGAAAAGGAGGAGAGAAAATAAAGAAGAGGAGTAAGAAGGAGATGGATTAAGGAGAGGAGAAAGGAGAGGAGAGAGAATGTAATGAGGGAAAGGAAGTGTGTTAAAGGAGACAAGGAAAGGAAACAGGGGAGGAGAAGGAAGAGGGAGAGAAAAATATAAGGATGAGAGAGAAAAGAGAAACAGGAGAAAATGAGGAAAGGAGGAGGAGAAAGAGGAAAGAGAAATAAATTAGGGGGAAGTGAAGAGAAGAAAGACTGTCAGAGGAAAGGAATAGAAGAAAAGGTGAAGAAGAAAGGAATGAAAATGAAGGAGAGGAAGGAGAAAGAGGAGAGGAGAGAGAGAGAGAACAGAATGGAAGAAGTTAAGTAAAAAGAGGAAAAAAAGGAGGAAGAGGAGGGAGGGAAGAGGATGGGAGGCAAAGGCAGTGAGAAGAGAGGAGGAGGAGGAGGAGGAGGAGGAGGAGGAGGAGGAGGAGGAAGAGGAGGAGGAGTTACTTAATATAAATAGATCTAATATTAGGCACAGGAGGGAGGAAAAGCCAGGAGAGAGGGAGGGAGGGAGAGAGAGGGAGGGAGGGAGAGAGAGGGAGGGAGGGAGGGAGGAAAAGAGAGCGAGAGAGAAGGTCACATGGGTACAACAACATAGATGAGTGTGGGAAGAGAGAGAGAGAGAGAGAGAGAGAGAGAGAGAGAGAGAGAGAGAGAGAGAGAGAGAGAGAGAGAGAGGTGTAGAGAAAGGCAATAACAAGACAATACTCTCTCTCTCTCTCTCTCTCTCTCTCTCTCTCTCTCTCTCTGGAACAAGATAAGATAAACAGAAAACTTAAAACAAAAATGATATTGACCAAAGTTTCTCTCTCTCTCTCTCTCTCTCTCTCTCTCTCTCTCTCTCTCTCTCTCTCTCTCTCTCTCTCTCTCTCACCTATCTTTAGACTTTGACAAGGGGGGGGAGGGAGGAGGGCATGCTGACTCACCTGTAATTAAGGAGGAGGAGGAGGAGGAGGAGGAGGAGGAGGAGTGGAGGAAAGGAGAGAAGAAAGGTAGGATTGGAGGGAGCAGCAGGTAGTTAGATATCAATAAACAACTTCTTCCTGCCTCACACACACACACACACACACACACAGGCATACGTACACACACACACACACACACACGCGCGTACATGGCTTGGCAACAGTCACACGCACACACGCCAAAACCTAGCAGGTGTGTGGAGGAAAAGACGGAGGAAAAGATGGAGAGAAGGGAGAGAAGGAGAGAAAGGGTGAACGGAGGTGTTAGATTCCCCCTTAGCTCTGGCACATCATCACCACCATCATCACCGTCATCACCATTATCATCACTATCTTCATCACCATTAAGATCATCACCATCTTCATCACCACCATCACGCTATCCTACCACTGCCTTCCGTCATAACAACCTCACCACCACCACCACCACCACCATAACCACACCATCAAAACTGTCCAACACTAACAATCACTATATCTTACATACCAACCATGCCCTCCTCCTCCTCCTCTTCCTCCTCCTCCTCCTCCTCCTTAGTCTTCTTCCTGTTGGCACACTGAGTCATAGCCAGGAAAAGGGAGGGAAAGGATGAGAGAAGAGAGAAAGGAGAAAAGAAGTGGGGAAAGGAGAAGAGAGAGGAGAGGAAGGAGAGACAGAGAGAGAGAGAGGGAATGAGAGAAAAAGAGAACAGAGGAGGAAAGGCGGAAAAATGAAAGGAAGGAGAGGAATGAGAGAGAATGTGAGGAAAGACAGGAGAAGAGAAGAGAGGAAAGGAGGAAAAATGAAAGGAAGGAGAGGAAGGAGAGAGAATGTGAGGAAAGACAGAAGAGAAGAGAGGAAAGGAGGAAAGGGAGGAAGGATGAAAGGAAAGGAGAGAATGAGATAGAAATATGATGATAGAAAGAGAGGAAGGAAAAAAGCACAATAAATATAATGGAGCAAAGAGAAAAGGATAAAAAGAGGAGGAGATGAAAGCATAGAATTAAAGAAAGGAAGGAAGGAAAAATATGATGATAGAAAGAGAGGAATTAAAAAAGAAAAAGAAATATAATGAAGAAAAAAGAAAGAGAAGGAGAGTAATAAGGCAAAGGAAGGAGAGACAGAAAGGGAGGGATAATAAAAAGGTAGAAATATGGACGAAAGAGAGAGAAAGAGGAGAAAAAGGATAAATAATGGAGAAAGAGAGAGAGAGAGAGAGAGAGAGAGAGAGAGAGAGAGAGAGAGAGAGAGAGAGAGAGAGAGAGAGAGAGAGAGAGAGAGAGAAACCAGGAAGAGGCTGTGAAAAGTCGAGATTTTAAAATAGAAACAAAAAATGCAGAATTTAAAGGCGAGAGATAAAGCGTGTCAGGAAGCAGAGAGAGAGAGAGAGAGAGAGAGAGAGAGAGAGAGAGAGTGCAAATATTCTACTCTTAACTAAACAAATTCTTTCAACATCGTAACAAACAATCATCAAAACTCACACACACACACACACACACACACACACCAACACCTGCAACACATTCTCTCCCTCACATAAAGCAGCGACCCAAACAGTTACTAAAATATCGTACCACTCAAAACATGCACTTATTATCATTTAGAGTGGTCTTGTATATATTTTAATTCTATGTCCTTTTATTTCTGCATTTTTTTCCTCTATTGACCTGTGTAAAGTTGGGTTCCTGGTGTTGTGTGTGTGGAGGAAGGCATGAGAAGGGCAGACATCAGGGAGGAGGAGTAAGGAAAAATAAGGAATGGAAAAAAGAGAAGTGTACGAGGAAAAATAAGGGATGAAAAGAAGTGTACGAGGAAAAATAAGGGATGAAAAGAAGTGTACGAGGAAAAATAAGGGATGAAAAGAAGTGTACGAGGAAAAATAAGGGATGAAAAGAAGTGTACGAGGAAAAATAAGGAAAAATAAGGAATGAGAAGAAGGGAATAAGTGTACGAGGAAAAGTAGGGAAAATAATGAACAAAAAGAAGAGAAGCAGTGAACGAGGAAAAAGAAGGAAAAACAAGGAACGAAAATAAGAGAACAAGAAAAAATAAGGAAAAATAAGGAACGAAAAGAAAAGATGTAAAAGTGCAAATCATTTCACTTCAAATCCTCCTCTTTTATCTCTATCTTACTCTCTATTAGCTTTAGGTCGGCGTCTACTGAGAAAATGGTGTAATTACCGATTAAAACTATTACCTTTTTTCCTCCTATTAGTTAAGGAAAGCTCATGCAAATTTCCATGCTTGTTGTACGACTCACAATGTGATAAAAATAGCCATACATGAACCTAGCCACGCATCCCCCGGCGTGCAACGAGAAGGAAAAGTGTGTTCTCAAATTGTGAGTTATTAGGAGACAATGCGAAATTATTTTAAAGCCTATGAATGGATGTTCATATATGTTGCTGCATTTAGTAGAGTAATGCAAGTAGAATATTCGGAAGTTGCAAAAGCTCTGTAAGTGACATGCTAATTTTTTTATGTATTTTTATTAAAGAAAATTTGACTTCTCATCATCACCTCAAAAAAAATATATATATATATATTTATGAATTCAATTGCAAATTTTTGACATACTAACTACCAAATATAGTCCAGTAATAACACTTCAAATTGCAACAAGAAGAATTGCTATATACACATGTATGAAAGGAAAATATTGCAAGTTAAATGCCATGAAAATACTATACCAAAAAGTAACATATCTATTAAAAACAAAAAAAAGTTCTTTATCAATCACCTTCAACTTTTGTCTGCTAATGTCTCTTTTGATCAGGTATAACATATAAATATATCACCTCAATATTTGAAATTAACGATGATATGAGTTCAAGCATTAGGTTAATCATCCGTCAGCTGAATAGTGGTTGACAGGGATCTCATATTTCTCCCTCTCTCTCGCCTTTGAAATATGCCAACAAGATGAATTCACGTTCCCTCTATATCCTAAGTCTGATATGCGTGTTTGGCAGAGCAGTGAGAGTATCCAGTTTGCCGGAAAGCCGTGACATGTTACAGCAGCTGGAGCAATGAATTAGTCTCCCGTTTTAAGCTTCATTTTGCCTTTTTAGGAGCAGCGAGTAGCGGGCTTTTTTAATCATCGTTTCTTTTTGTGAAAAAAAGATAAAAGACACCTCCACCCTCTTCACTTTTGCCCGTTGTGGGAGCGGTGAGTAGCGGGCTTTTTTAATCATCGTTTCCTTTTTTTGTGCCCTTGAGCTGTCTCCTTTGCTGTAAAAAAAAAAAATAAATAAATAAAAATAAGATAAAAGACACCTCTCCACCCAAAATTGACCTCTCTTTCGCCCACTCTTCACTTTTGCCCGTTGTGGGAGTGGTGAGTAGCGGGCTTTTTTAATCATCGTTTCCTTTTTTTGTGCCCTTGAGCTGTCTCCTTTGCTGTAAAAAAATAAAAAATAAAAAAATAAAATAAAAGACACCTCTCCACCCAAAATTGACCTCTCTTTCGCCCACTCTTCACTTTTGCCCGTTGTGGGAGTGGTGAGTAGCGGGCTTTTTTAATCATCGTTTCCTTTTTTTGTGCCCTTGAGCTGTCTCCTTTGTTGTAAAAAAATAAAAAATAAAAAGAAATTAAAAAAATAAGACACCTCTCCACCTAAAATTGACCTCTCTTTCAGCCACTCTTCACTTTTGCCTGTTGTGGGAGCGGTGAGTAGCGGGCTTTTTTAATCATCGTTTCCTTTTTTTGTGCCCTTGAGCTGTCTCCTTTGTTGTAAAAAAATAAAAAATAAAAAAATAAAATAAAATAAAAGACACCTCTCCACCCAAAATTGACCTCTCTTTCGGCCACTCTTCACTTTTGCCTGTTGTGGGAGCGGTGAGTAGTGGGCTTTTTTTTTCTACACTTTTTGTTGCCCTTGAGTTGTCTCCTTTGTTGTAAAAAAAAAAATCCATCGTCGTGTGATTTATTTTATTTTTCCTCTCCTGGTTCCCATTTTCCCTCCCTTTCGTTGCTGATTTCCTTCTCTCCGTCACTTCCTTGCTTCTCTCCCTCCTTCACACCATTGCTACTTTCCTACATCTTTGCTACTTTCTTTTCTGATTCCTCCTTTCTTATATTCTTTTCCTTTCTACTTGTCTTTCTTTTACTCCTTCCTCTCCTGCGTCCCTGCAACTAGGTAAATACACACACACACATTTACAGCCCCTATCCCCCTTTCCCCCACCCCCCACACACACTAATAAATATGTTCGGTAGCTAGAAAATAATCTTCAAATCCACTTTACCAGAATATGCACTGTGACATTTTACCAGGCAACATGAGACTAACTATAATCCTACACACACACACACACACACACACACACACACAGAGTCCCTTGATGCAGTGCAGTGTTTCGCCGCAAGAGACGAGGCAGCCAAGCAAAGGTGGATCAGGCAAAAATAGCTGCTCAGGTAGACGGCAATGCACCCAGACTGTTCTGCTTCACGGCCCAGAATGCCAACACAAAAACAGAAAGAGTAGAAGCGTTGGTAGGAATGTGTTACAGAAAGTTTGGAGGTTAAAGGATCAGAATGACAACACTAAAATGAAATGTGTTTGTAGAAGTATTGGGTACGGAAAGTTCGGCAAGTTTAAAGGGCCGGGAATGCCTGCAAAGAAGAAAGAGTAGCAGTAGAATAAGTATTTGCAGAAGTACTATTACAGAGGAGTAGAATAAGTGTTTGCAGAAGTATTATTACAGAAAAAAAGACAGTAGAATAATTGTTTGTAGATGTTTTATTGAAAGTTCAGCAAGGTTCAAGGGACAGGAATACTTGTACCAACACAAAAAAGAAAGAGTAGATTAAGTGTTGGTGGAAGTATCTGCAACACAACACAACACAAAAATGAAAGAGTAGGATAAGTGTTTGTAGAAGTATTAAAGAAAGTTTGATAAGGTTACAGGCTCGATGAAGTCAACACAAAAACGAAAGGAGAATGTGTTTATAGAGGTATGCTACAGACGGTCTTTCCCCACATTCTCTCTTTCTTTCCTCTCCTTCCTTTCCTCTCTTCCTCTCTCCATTCTCTTTTCTCACCCACTCTCTCTCTCTCTGTCTCTCCTTCCTTTCCTTCCTATTATTCTTCCTTTCTCTCTTCCCTTCCTCACTTCTTTTCTCCTTTCCAGCACTGCCTGATAATTACTTGGCATTTTTAACTACAATCAGTATAAAGATGCTGCTTGTTTTACTCTGGCTAGTTTCCCTGTTGTACCACCTCATGATTATTTGGTATTCTCTATTCTTCTCTTCCCCTTCCTCATTAGTTCTGAATTTTTCCCGTAAATGCCGGCAAGCTAGAGCGGACAGTGCCAGGATTATTTAGTATTTACAACTAGAATATGTGTTGATACTTGCTTGTTTTACTTTTAGCTGATAATTATTCTGCATTTCCATTTTTTCCCCCCCTTTCTCATTAGTTACATTTTTCCGCTGCATGCCGGCGAGTGCGGAAAGTGCCAGATTTGTATAAAGAGTAAAACAAGTGATAACGATGATCTAGTCCTCGCCATTAACTCGTACAGACTATGCTTTGGAGTGTTGAAATATCATGCTACACGGTTTTATTAATTTATTTTTTCTTCAACCTGTCGGCATTTTTCATGAGACACATTTCTAAGTTATAAATATTTCGGGTATTGGAGCGTTGGTGGGCCATGTGCTAATTTTGTGGGTGAATTCAACAAACTTCAAAGTATTGCTCGCATCTATGTGTGTGTGTGTGTGTGTGTGGGTGTGGGTGTCTCTCTTTCTCCCTTTCCCTTTCCCTCTCTATCTCTCTTTCTCTCTCTCTCCCTCTCGCTCAGTCTTCATCTGCCAAGCAACTTCAAGGCTCATGGACATTCCCGACACTTGCCTCACAGTACAGTCAAGGTCGCTTAGTCTGGGCGGCCTCACTGAACACACCATCCTGCCCTCCCTTTCCGGCACCCAACACATGCTAACCAAACTTGATAGTGGTGCAGTCACAAAAGTTATATGAAGTGAATGGTGATAAATGCAATAAACAAATTAAATAATATATAGGTATCCTCTCCCTCTCCCCCTCACTCTTTCTCTCTCCTCTCATCTGCCAAGCAACTACGAGACTCATGGACATTCCCAACCCTTGCCTCAGTACAGTCAAGGTTACTAATGTCCGTATTCTCAGACATTTTCACCTCTCACACTAGCTATTTCCAAAGGCCACTGTGTTGGGGCTGTGAACAAACCTAATATCAACTGTTCAACAAAAACAGCTTGCACCACCATCATCAGGAAGCCCATATCCATTTACATAGTACAACCAGTTCCCTTCTTCACTAATCTAGACAGCTTTTTTACCTATGTTCATATAATCACTGTGTTGGGGTTGTGGACAAATCTAATATCGACTGTACGATAAAAACAGCCAGCGTCACCATCATCAGGGAGCCCATATTCATTTAATACAACCAGTTCCCTTCTTCATCCATCTAGACAGCTTTTTAAAATGTTCATATAATCACTGTGTAGGGGTTGTGGACAAATCTAATATCAACTGTACAATAAAAATAGCCTGCATCACCAATGTCTAAGGCCCCCATCCATTTAGTACAACCAGTTCCCTGCTTCATCCATCTAGACAGCTTTTTAAAATGTTCATATAATCACTGTGTTGGGGTTGTGGACAAATCTAATATCAACCATACAACAAAAACAGCCTGCGTCACCATCGTCAGGGAACCCATATCTAAGAACCAGTTCCCTTCTTCACTAATCTAGACAGCTTTTTTACCTATGTTCATATAATAACTGTTTTGAGGTTGTGGACAAATCTAATATCAACCGTACAATAAAAATAGCCTGCATCACCTATGTCTAAGGCCCCCATCCATTTAGTACAACCAGTTCCCTGCTTCACTGATCTAAGCTTTTTACCTATGTTCATATAATAACTGTTTTGAGGTTGTGGACAAATCTAATATCAACCGTACAATAAAAACAGCCTGCATCACCATCATCAGGGAGCCCATATTCATTTAGCACAACCAGTTCCCTGCTTCACTCATCAAGACAGCTTTTTAAAATGTTCATATAATCACTGTGTAGGGGTTGTGTACAAATTAATATCAACCGTACAATAAAAACAGCCTGCGTCACCATCGTCAGGGAGCCCATATCTAAGAACCAGTTCCCTGCTTCACTAATCTAGACAGCTTTTTACCTATGTTCATATAATAACTGTTTTGAGGTTGTGGACAAATCTAATATCAACTGTACAATAAAAATAGCCTGCATCACCAATGTCTAAGGCCCCCATCCATTTAGTACAACCAGTTCCCTTCTTCACTAATCTAGACAGCTTTTTTACCTATGTTCATATAATAACTGTTTTGAGGTTGTGGACAAATTTAATATCAACCGTACAATAAAAACAGCCTGCGTCACCATCGTCAGGGAGCCCATATCTAAGAACCAGTTCCCTGCTTCACTAATCTAGACAGCTTTTTACCTATGTTCATATAATAACTGTGTTGGGGTTCTGGACAAATCTAACATCAACTGTACAATAAAAACAGCCTGCGTCACCATCGTCAGGGAACCCATATCTAAGAACCAGTTCCCTTCTTCACTAATCTAGACAGCTTTTTACCTATGTTCATATAATCACTGTGTTGAGGCTGTGGGCAAATCTAACATCAACTGTACAATAAAAACAGCCTGCGTCACCATCGTCAGGGAACCCATATCTAAGAACCAGTTCCCTTCTTCACTAATCTAGACAGCTTTTTACCTATGTTCATATAATAACTGTTTTGAGGTTGTGGACAAATCTAATATCAACCATACAATAAAAACAGCCTGCGTCACCATCGTCAGGGAACCCATATCTAAGAACCAGTTCCCTTCTTCACTAATCTAGACAGCTTTTTACCTATGTTCATATAATAACTGTTTTGAGGTTGTGGACAAATCTAATATCAACCGTACAATAAAAATAGCCTGCATCACCAATGTCTAAGGCCCCCATCCATTTAGTACAACCAGTTCCCTGCTTCACTAATCTAGACAGCTTTTTTACCTATGTTCATATAATAACTGTTTTGAGGTTGTGGACAAATCTAATATCAACCATACAATAAAAATAGCCTGCATCACCAATGTCTAAGGCCCCCATCCATTTAGTACAACCAGTTCCCTGCTTCACTAATCTAGACAGCTTTTTACCTATGTTCATATAATCACTGTGTTGGGGTTCTGGGTGAATCTAACATCAACCATACAACAAAAACAGCCTCCACCACCATCATCAGGAAGCCCATATCCATTTACGTAGTACAACCAGTTCCCTTCTTCACTGGTCTAGACAGCTTTTTACCTATGTTCATATAATCACTGTGTTGGGGTTCTGGGTGAATCTAACATCAACCATACAACAAAAACAGCCTGTGTCACCATAGTTAGGGGAGCTATCCATTCAGTACTGCCGGTTCCCCTCAGCACCCATGTTAGCGATACCCCACAACCCCCTGCTAGCCACCTGTGCTGCCAACACCTGCGCTGGGCTATATACACGGGGAATAGGGGGGACGCACACGCTCTCTCTTTCTCTCTTTCACTCGCTCACTTTCTTTCTCTCTCTCTCTTTTCATTCTTTTTCTTCCTTTTTCTCCTCTTCTTTTTCATTTTTCTCTATTGCTTCTCTTTTCTTTTACTTTTCTCTCTCTAACTCTTTCAGTTTTCATTCTCTTTCTTTCCTTTTTTTCTCTTTTTCATCTCTCTCTCTCTCTCTCTCTCTCTCTCTCTCATATACAGCAAACATGTCCAACGTTCCCTAAAATGACAAAAATACAATGGAAGAAAACACTAGCAACAACAACAACAATAATAATAATAATAATAATAATAATAATAATAATAACAATAATAAAAACAACAACCCTAAAGAATGAGAACTATAAGCTACTACTGCACCTACCACCACCACCACCACTACCACCACCACCACCATCGCCACTACCACCACCACCACCATGTCTATATTTAAAACAACCTTCAGACACAAAACCAAAGTCTCATATCTCACCTCTTGTCTCTCTCTCCCTCCCTGGCTCATGAAGGGAGGGAGAGAGGGAGGGAAAGGGAGGGAGAGGTTAGTAGGTTGGCAGGTAGGGAGGGATGGAGGGAAAGACAGGTGGAGAGGAAACGGAGGGAGGAAGGGAGAGAGGGAGAGAGAGAGGAGGGAGAGAAGAAGGGTAATGTCAACCTTGGAGGGAATGTGATGCCTCTGCTTGAGTCAGAGAGAGAGAGAGAGAGAGCGAGAGCGAGCGAGAGAGGGAAACTTTAATAAGCATCATTTAGGTCAAACTCTTCTCTGGATTTATATTACCCAAGTGGTTTAGGGACAAAAGTGGTCAATAACTCCTCCCAAAATTGACCTATCATTTGGCCACTCCTCTGAGCTTTTTACAGGAGTAGCGAATAGCGGGCTTTTTTTCAGTTTCCCTTCTTTTTGCCCTTGAGCTGTCTCCTCTGCTGTAAATAAATAAATAAATAAATAAATAGAAAATAAGGGTTAGGGGAGATATCGGAAGAGGAGGAAGGGGAAGGAGAGAAAAAAAGAAAAGGTTTAGGGGAGATATCGGAAAAGGAGGAAGGGGAAGGAGAGAAAAAAGAAGGTTAGGGGAGATATTGGAAGAGGAGGAAGGGGAAGGAGAGAAAAAAAGAAGGTTAGGGGAGAAATCGGAGGAGGAAAAAATGAGAAGAGGAAAGAGATTTGAACATGAAAATAACCCCTGATGAAAACGCTGACATATCCACTATTAAAAAAAGAGGAGAATATGAGAAACAGAGGAAGGGAGGAGAAGAAAAACACGTATTAGAAATGGGAAAAAGAACAAATGGAGAAAAATAAGAATAAGGAGTTGATAAATAAACCTAACCTAATCAATAAAGGGAATAATTCAAAGCCAAATAAGAAAAAAAAATAAAACATAGAGGAAGGAGGATCAAAGAGAAGAAACAGTGATACAAGAAGAAATACTAACAGCGCAGAATAAGAATAAAGAACAGAAGAGAGGAAGGAGAGAAGGAAAAGATGGCAGACTTAAAAATAAAGGGAAGAAACGATAATTAAGAGGCAATAATATGAAGAGACAAATAAGAAAGAGGAATAAAGCAGAGAGGAAGAAGGAAATATTAAGTGAGCAGAATAGGAATAAAGAACAGAAGAGAGGAAGGAGAGAAGGAAAAGATGGCAGACTTGAAAATAGAGAGAAGAAACAATAATTAATAAAGGCAATAATATGGAGAGACAAATAAGGAAGAGGTATAATAGAGAGGAGAAAATACTAAGATCGGAATTATAAGACACTTTCGCATCTCACATCAGCTATTTCTAAAGGTCAAAGAGAGGGTCAATCAGGTTCTAATGATTGTTTCTTCAGGTTCATGGTACGGAAGAAGGGTCACATTACCACCAGGGTCATAAAACTACTCCTGGAAATGCCCACAACTCCTACGAAAGCCTTGTCAAATATATGTTTTTGGACAATGAAATGTCTTATAATACGACCCTAGGTGCGCAGGACAAGAATAAAGAATAAAGCAGAGAGGAAGGAGGGAAGGAAAACAGGGGAGACTTGCAAATAAAGGGAAGAAACAGTTACGATATGCATCTAATCAGACAAGCAAGCAACCTACATTAATATGACACACGCAACTGGATGACTCATTATGCAGATGTTGGAGCGACTGCAATTTGGCGGCAATTATCCATCTATCACTCCATCCCTCGTCCTCCCTCCCATTTCGAATACACGTCTTCCTCTTCTCCCTTCCTCCGCTGTTCATGTTCTCCTCTTTTTTTAATAATGGATATGTCAATGTTTTTTTTTATCAGGGGTTAGTTCCATGTCCAAATCCCTTTTCTCTTTATTATTTTTTTCTCTCTCTTCCAATTTCTCCCCTAACCCTTCTCCTTTTCTCTCCCACCCCTTCCTCCTCTTCCGATATCTCCCCTAACCCTTTTCTTTTTTTCTCTTTTTCCTCTCCTCCTCTTACTTATTGCCCTGGAAAATAGTATACGCAAGGTGGCCGAGGTAAGGAGAGGAGATGGAGTGGACTGGTTGTCAGTTTGCATCATGGACACTTTAGTGACTTTACTCTTTGTTTACCAACTTCTTACTTTTGGTGTTGCCTACCACAGCACCGTGTGTGTAAAGCACTTGTTTTAAGACTAGTACATAGTCGAAATAACCACACCTTGAGAAATAATACCCATCTAACATCAAATTAAAGCATACTAGAGATGCCAGAAAGAAAAATACAGCCATGAGAGAATTAATCAAGAGACAAAACCTCTAATGTTGCTTTTTTCCGTTCATGAGGTACATAAGGGCCACATACATTCACCACTCACTGGTCACATTTACCACAAAGACACAAACCTTATAACCTACGAGCAATGGCTAACATATTTTTTCACGACCAGCAGGAACCGTATTTGAACATTTAACTTCAAACATAAACTTGCATTCTGGAAGCCCATAATAGAAAAGAGGCCAGAGTTCACTAGGAAAAGCACCTCCTGGACAGTTCTAAGGGTGGCTGTGTATAGCGCTGTGTGTATACCCATTATATTAAGTAGACACGCAAGGAGACTCATTATGCAGAAAGAGGAGCAAGAGGAACAGGAGGGCAAGGGGTGGAGGTGAAAATAGCAAGGTAGTAAACAAGATCAGGGTGTTTAGCTAAGCAACAGCAAATAAATAAATAGACTCATAAAGAAGATATAAGAAAGAAGAATAAGCAAAGGAGGAAGAAACACAGGAAAAGGGAAGGTAAAAGAGACAATGGAGAGGAGAAAAGAAGGAAGAAAAGGAGGAAGAAAAAAAGGAAAAGTTAAGAGACATTGGAGGAGAGGAGAAAAGAAGAAATAAGAAGTGGAGGAGGAAAAAATAAGGGAAGAAGGAAGTTAAGACACATTGAAGAAGAGAAAAGAAGGAGGAGGAAGAAGTGGAGAAGGAAGAAATAAAGGAAAAAGGAAATTAAGACACACTGAAGGAGAGGACAAAAGAAGGAAGAAGAAATGAAGAAGGAAATAAAGGAAAAAGGAATTTAAGACACATTGAAGAAGAGAAAAGAAGGAAGAAGAAATGAAGGAGGAAGAAATAAGGGAAAAAGGAAATTGACACACTGAAGGAGAGGAGAAAAGAAGGAAGAAGAAATGAAGGAGGAAGAAATAAGGGAAAAAGGAGGTTAAGACACATTGAAGAAGAGAAAAAAAGAAAGAAGAAATGGAGAGGAAGAAACAATGGAAGATGGAAGTTCAAATACACTGAAGGAGAGAAGGAGGAAGAAGAAACAGAGAGGAAGAAAGAAAGAAAAAGACAGTTAAGAAACACAATAAAAGAGGATAAAAGATGGAAGAAGAAATAAAGAAGAAAGAAAAGTATGAGAAAGCAGGAAAAGAATAAGTGAATAGAAGATAAATATTCTAGATAAGCTATGAAATTAAAACTACTACTACTACTACTACTACTACTACTACTACTACTGCTACTACTACTACTATTAATTTTCTAGTAGTATTCAAGAACATATCATTGACTTGAAGGGAGTGACTGTTAAATAAGATCAACAATTTTAACATGAGTTCGTATATAGAGTTATTGCAGTATATATGTCACTAATATCTTAAAATTGTCATACATATTTCTCGAAGGTCTCTGTACCACTTTCAAATGTTAAGATTGGTTTTATTAATGCGTCAGTATCTCGTTTTCTACCTTGCGAAATACTCCTCTTTTGTCGTATTTTACTATCCTTCAAACCTCTTGGAAAAACAAATGTTGGACTCATTCGAAACACGTCAAAAGCTATCAGTAAAGAGGTTTTGTCCATACTCATTCTTTTCTTATTTTCATTCACATGCCTTCCTTTTTTCCTTAATTTCTTCCTCTGTTTTTACTCTCCCTTTCCTCTTGCACAAAAATAAAGAGCACAAATGTCTTTTACTAACCCTCAAACCTCTCAGATAAACATATCTCGGATTCATTCAAAACATCAAAAACTATAAAAAAAATAAAAGTTACGTCCAAGGTACAGAGCATTAATATAACCAACCTTAACCCATACATCACCACACCAATCATACCAATCAAAACGTACCACAGCCATATTTTTTTTACAGCCAGGGAAGCAACTCAGGGGCAGAAAACACAATCAATCAACCAGAGGGGGCATACACTGGGGGGCACGTAACCTCACCCACCAACCCAAAATAAACAACCCCCAAGAGCCCAGAGACAAAAAACGCAACAAAAAGCGCCCACTAGATGCTGCTCTGACAGAAGAAAAAAAGAATGCGAGGCCAGGAGAGAGGTCAATTTCGGGCGGGAGATCCATACTCAGGCCTCCACATAAGTTCATATATAACCATTGCCATATAATCATAGCATAATCATTACCAAGGCTTGGGATGGTATGGATCTGGTATGGATTAGTGGAAATCTATCAACTGCCATGACCCAGATGTAGTATTTTCAGTGCCATGACTCAAGCTGGAATGTTTACAGTGTGTTATGAGTCACTTCCCTTCCCTGTCACGTCACTGCCTGAGCTCGCTAACACATGGTGGTGGTATTTCAACACTTGAGTAAGAGATTGGTGAACTCCATCTCTGGCTCTGCATATCCTCTTTCATTCCCTTAATTTATTAGATGACAGTACAGATGACATTAGTATTTCATCACTTTCATACAGCCATAATTAATACTCACACTGGCAGATGAGATGTGTATGTTATCAAACTGTTTGGTAAAATACACATCTTTCGTCTGCCAGTGTGGGTTTTAGAAAGAAAAAGAAGATCATGTCAGCGTGATTACCCAAGTGTACAGCATCAGTTTGAGTAAGAAGCTGGTGCACTCCTTCCCTATTATGAGGGAGATGAAGGAAAGGAGTCCAGAAGCTTCTTACTTAATATTGAAAGAAGTCTGGGATATCCAGCAAGGCACTCTTTACCTTGTATTACTATTTATAATTATACTCCTTATGTCAACAGACTATGGGCTGTATTACAAGTCAAATCCAAGAAGTTTCAGGTCCCTACAGTTATTCATCCCGAACTCTGTAGGAACCCGAAACTTCTCGGATTCGACTTGTAATACGGTCCTATTTCCTAAACAACACAGATTCCTCAAGCTTATTTCACCTGTATTCAGCGCTTACTCTCCATCGCTCTTAAAAAATTAGACATGAGGCCTCCCAGACAACATAAAATTACCTTACATAAATATTCTTAACACTACTTCTGGCCCTAGCATCCCATTCCCATAGATGAAACAAAAACGCAAGCATATTTCATCTATCTTCACCATCAATATGCAAAATATGATACAAAAGGTGCCGCCAACACGACAACCTTATTTCAATGTTTCAATAATACTCCTTCACTATACAGTCCATCAATGTGAACGAAACACCAAACCTGAGCTTATTTCACCCTATTTGGCGCTGCTCTCTTATCACACTAGAAAATATAATAGGAAAGGTGACCCATACAGGACAACATATTTTTTTATCTTATTTTATCATCTCTAATTATATTCCTTCATCCTACAGTCCACGAACATTATCTAAAAGCCAAAACTGAGCATATTTAACTTTTCTTTCGCAGTGTTAATTTCTCATTGCCAAGAAAACTACACAAAAGGTGACCCAAACCAAATACATCCATTCAAAGCCTTTTTCAACATCTCTAATTATTCTCTTTATGTTTGTAAGCCTTTTCCATTGTCAAAACATCATATCAAAGGCTATTTCATCTACCATCAGCGACGTTACTTCCCATAGCTCTCGGAAGGTGACCCAGACAGGACAAGACAGAGCAAACCCATTTATAGCCATATTTTAACATTTGTAATAGTACACCATAACCTTACAACCCACAAAGTTAAACAGAACACAATAAACCATCATATTCCACCTCTGTTTGGCTACGTTAATCTCACATCGCCTTAGAAGATAAAATACGAATAGGCACCCACATAGGACAAACCCATTTTTAGCATTATTTTACCGGTTATAATAGTACCCCATAACCCTGAACCAAAAAAAGATCAAGAAAATGCCAAAAAGACCTTATTCCAACCCTATCTGGCTACATTGATATCCTATTGCCTTAGGAAGTACGATACGAAAGGTCACACAGAAAGGATAAACCACCCAGACAGGGCCATTTTTAGCCTTATTTTACTGTTTAAAATAGTACCCCATGAACCTGGAGCCCCAAAAGATCAAGGAAACAACAAAAAACATCATAATCCACCTCTACATCACGACATCAACCTCTCATCACCAAGAAAATAAGAAAAATAAGACAAGGTACATACCACAAGTCACCAGGAAAGTCATTTTTAGCCATATTTTAACATTTATAATAGTACCCCATGAACCTAGACCCCAAAAATATCAAGAAAACACCAAAAAACATCATAATCCACCTCTACCTGACTAAATTAATCTCTCATTGGTAATCAAATAAGAAAAATAAGACACAGGAGAGAACTCTGGAAAAGGTGACCTATACTGGACAAACCCATTTTTAGCCTTATTTTACCATTTATAATAGTACCCCATGAACCTAGACCCCAAAAATATCAAGAAAACACCAAAAAACATCATAATCCACCTCTAACTGACTAAATTAATCTCCCATCGCTAAGAAAATAAGAAAAATAAGACAAGGTAGAGATCTCTGGGAAAGGTGACCCACACAGGACAAACCCATTTTTAGCCTTATTTTACCGTTTATAATAGTACCCCATAACTCTAAACCCCATAATCATGTACAAAACACCAAAAAACGTTATATTCCACCTCTAACTGACTAAATTAACCTCCCATCGCTAAGAAAATAAGAAAAATAAGACAAGGTAGAGATCTCTGGGAAAGGTGACCCACACAGGACAAACCCATTTTTAGCCTTATTTTACCGTTTATAATAGTACCCCATAACTCTAAACCCCATGAACATATACAAAACACCAAAAAACATTATATTCCACCTCTAACTGACTAAATTAACCTCCCATCGCTAAGAAAATAAGAAAAATAAGACACGGGAGAGATCTCTGGGATGTCGTCTGCTTGAGCCCAATTTCGTCTGCTAAACCCTGTGGCCGCCCTTTGACCCCGTGTTTTAGGCCTTTACTGACCTTGTCTCGCTGGTGCTGGCTGCTTGACGGAGGCCGTGAGCATCGGGTAGAATATCTTGGGCCATAGCACCGCGAAGCAGCCCACCACGATGGCTAAAACGAATATTGTCTTCCCCGTCCCGAACTCCCCCGACATTGTGGTGCCTCCTCGATTGCCGCGCCGCCGCCCCACCAGATGCCGCCTCCTCCTCCTCTTCCTCCTCTTCTTCCTCTTCTGCTTCCTCTTCCTCTTCTTTTCTCTTCCTCTTCTGCTTCTTCCTCTTCCTTATTCTGCTTCTTGTTCCTCTTTTTCTGCTTCTTGTTCCCTATTATTTTTTTCTCTTCCTCTTATGATTTCTTTATACTGCCTCGATCTTCCTCTTCCTCCTCCTCTTCCTCTTCTTTTCTCTTCCTCTTCTGCTTCTTCCTCTTCCTTATTCTGCTTCTTGTTCCTCTTTTTCTGCTTCTTGTTCCCTATTAATTTTTTTCTCTTCCTCTTATGATTTCTTTATACTGCCTCGATCTTCCTCTTCCTCCTCCTCTTCCTCTTCTGCTTCTTCCTCTTCCTTATTCTGCTTCTTGTTCCTCTTTTTCTGCTTCTTGTTCCCTATTAATTTTTTTCTCTTCCTCTTATGATTTCTCTTTACTGCCTCGATCTTCCTCTTCCTCCTCCTCTTAATTCTGCTGCTTCCTCTTCCTCTTCTTTTCTCTTCCTCTTCTGCTTCTTCCTCTTCCTTATTCTGCTTCTTGTTCCTCTTTTTCTGCTTCTTGTTCCCTATTAATTTTTTTCTCTTCCTCTTATGATTTCTCTATACTGCCTCGATCTTCCTCTTCCTCCTCCTCTTAATTCTGCTGCTTCCTCTTCCTCTTCTTTTCTCTTCCTCTTCTGCTTCTTCCTCTTCCTTATTCTGCTTCTTGTTCCTCTTTTTCTGCTTCTTGTTCCCTATTAATTTTTATCTTCCTCTTATAATTTCTCTACTGCCTCGATCTTCCTCTTCCTCCTCCTCTTAATTCTGCTGCTTCCTCTTCCTCTTCTTTTCTCTTCCTCTTCTGCTTCTTCCTCTTCCTTATTCTGCTTCTTGTTCCTCTTTTTCTGCTTCTTGTTCCCTATTAATTTTTTTCTCTTCCTCTTATGATTTCTTTATACTGCCTCGATCTTCCTCTTCCTCCTCCTCTTCTGCTGCTTCCTCTTCCTCTTCTTTTCTCTTCCTCTTCTGCTTCTTCCTCTTCCTTATTCTGCTTCTTGTTCCTCTTTTTCTGCTTCTTGTTCCCTATTATTTTTTTTCTCTTCCTCTTATGATTTCTTTATACTGTCTCGATCTTCCTCTTCCTCCTCCTCTTCTGCTGCTTCTTCTTCCTCTTCTTTTCTCTTCCTCTTTTGCTTCTTCCTCTTCCTTATTCTGCTGCTTGTTCCTCTTTTTCTGCTTCTTGTTCCCTATTAATTTTTTTCTCTTCCTCTTATGATTTCTTTATACTGCCTCGATCTTCCTCTTCCTCCTCCTCTTCTGCTGCCTCCTCTTCCTCTTCTTTTCTCTTCCACTTCCTCTTCCTGTTTTGCCTCTTCCTCTTCTTCCTCCTTTTCTTCTTTCTTCTGCTTCTTGGTCTCTATTAATATTTTGTCTTCCTCTTAATTCCTCTTCTGCCTCTTCCTCCTCCGGCCTCTTCCTCTTTTTTCCTCCTCTTCCTCTTCTTTTATCTTTCACTTCCTCTTCCTCTTTTTCTCTTCCTCTTCTGCCTCTTCCTCTTCTTCTTTTCCTGCTTCTTTTTCTCTTCCTCTTCCTCTGATAACTTCCCCCTCTTATTTTTCTTCTTGTTCTTCTCCCTTAATTCTCCTTTGTTGTTTTACTTGCAACAATAAATTATCAATCACTCAATCAATCTTCTTCGATCTTCTTCCTCCTTATTTTCCTTTTCTTCTTTTCCTTCTCGCTTTTCTTCTTTGCTTCGGGTTTCTTTACATCTTGATCTTCCTCTTCTCCTTTTCTCTGTTTTTCTCGTCCTCTTCTCCGTCCTTCTCTTTTTCTTCTTGCTCTTAATTGTTCTTCTTCTGCTTCCTCTTATTCGTCTATCGCTTTGGGTTTCTTTACACCTTCATCTTCCTTTCTTTCTATATTATTTAACTATTATTCCTTCCCTTGTCTTGTTTTCTGCTTAATTTCCTCTCCTCTCCTTTTTTTCTCACTTAAATTCTTGGTCCAGATTACAGCGAGCTTTACAGTTAATGAGTTTACGATGATAGCTACAATGAGTTTACAATGATACAATGAGTTTACAATGATACGATGAGTTTACAATGATACAATGAGTTTATAATTATACAATGAGTTTACAATGATACGATGAGTTTACAATGATACAATGAGTTTACAATTATACAATGAGTTTACAATGATACAATGAGTTTACAATGATACAATGAGTTTACAATGATACAATGAGTTTACAATGATACAATGAGTTATATAATGATACAATGAGTTTACAGTGATAGCTACAATGAGTTTACAATGATACAATGAGTTTACAATGATACAATGAGTTTACAATGATACAATGAGTTTACAATGATACAATGAGTTATATAATGATACAATGAGTTTACAGTGATAGCTACAATGAGTTTACAATAATACGATGAGTTTACAATGATACGATGAATTTACAATGATACAATGAGTTTACAATGAGTATACAATGAGTTTACAATGAGTATACAATGAGTTACAATGATACAATGAGTTTACAGTGATAGCTACAATGAGTTTACAATAATACAATGAGTTTACAATGATACGATGAATTTACAATGATACAATGAGTTTACAATGATACAATGAGTTTACAATGAGTATACAATGAGTTTACAATGATACGATGAGTTTACAGTGATACAATGAGTTACAATGATACAATGAGTTTACAATGATACAATGAGTTTACAATGATACGATGAGTTTACCATGATACAATGAGTTTACAATGATACAATGAGTTTACAATGATACAATGAGTTTACAATGATACAATGAGTTTACAATGATACAATGAGTTTACAATGATACAATGAGTTTACAATGATACGATGAGTTTACAATGATACGATGAGTGTACAATGATACGATGAGTTTACAATGATACGATGAGTTTACAGTGATACGATGAGTTTACAATGATACAATGAGTTTACAATGATACGATGAGTTTACAATGATACAATGAGTTTACAATGATACGATGAGTTTACAATGATACAATGAGTTTACAATGATACGATGAGTTTACAATGATACGATGAGTTTACAGTGATACGATGAGTTTACAATGATACGATGAGTTTACAGTGATACAATGAGTTACAATGATACGATGAGTTTACAATGATACAATGAGTTTACAATGATACGATGAGTTTACAATGATACAATGAGTTACAATGATACGATGAGTTTACAATGATACGATGAGTTTACAATGATACGATGAGTTTACAGTGATACGATGAGTTTACAATGATACGATGAGTTTACAGTGATACGATGAGTTTACAATGATACGATGAGTTTACAATGATACGATGAGTTTACAGTGATACGATGAGTTTACAATGATACGATGAGTTTACAATGATACAATGAGTTTACAATGATACAATGAGTTTACAATGATACAATGAGTTTACAATGATACAATGAGTTTACAATGATACAATGAGTTTACAATGATACAATGAGTTTACAATGATACAATGAGTTTACAATGATACAATGAGTTTACATTGAGGGAGGAACGTGCCATAGATTTACGATGAGATATTCCATGAGATCTACAATAAGTTTACATGAGTTTACAGTTGAATTAATTGTTTGATGTGATGATACTGTTGAATTAATTGTTTGATGTGATGATACTGTTGAATTAATTGTTTGATGTGATGATACTGTTGAATTAATTGTTTGATGTGATGATACTGTTGAATTAATTGTTTAATGTGATGATACTGTTGAATTAAATGTTTGATGTGGTGATACTGTTGAATTAATTGTTTGATGTGATGATACTGTTGAATTAATTGTTTGATGTGATGATACTGTTGAGTTAATTGTTTGATGTGATGACACTGTTGAATTAATTGTTCAATGTGATAATACTGTTGTTCGAGGAGATAATATTGTTTACAGTTGACTCCAATAGGCTCGTAGCGTCACTGGTAAACAAAGAATGGCGCTCTCCAGCAAGGGGCTCTCCACGTTACTGGGGTGGGTCTGGAGCTTATTTATGGTGCTTATCTTGTATTTTGGCTCGTGGATATACAGCAGCACTTCATTAGCTCTAAGTTCAGCACGGTGGCGGTGTTTATTAAGGCCTCCTCGCTCCTGTATGGCGGCCTCAAAGTTGTTTACTATTGTTGCCTATCAAAGAATTTACGTAAAGGGGCCTTGAGACTGTACAGGCTGTCATCGGAAGGTGTTTATTTAGCAAAGAAAACATAGGGAATTTAAAAGAACTGCCGTGTGAGACCTGGAAAATAGGAGAAATTGAGATATTATAGAACGCACACTACTGTAGGGGATAATTCTAGTGACAAGAAGAAGGGACAGTTTTATTTGGCAAAGAAAACACGGGAGATAAAAAATAACTGCTGTATTAAATCTGGAAAAAGGAGAAATTAAAATACAATAGTAGAACCCACAACACTGAAGGGGATAATACTGTTGACAAGTGAAGAATGGCTGTTACTAAGGACGGTTTTATTCAGCGAAGAAAGTACGGGAGATAAAAAATAACTGCTGTATTAAATCTGGTAAAAGGAGAAATTAAAATACAATAGTAGAACCCACAACACTGAAGGGGATAATACTGTTAACAAGTGAAGAAGGGCCGTTACTAAGGACGATTTTATTCAGCGAAGAAAGTACGGGAGATAAAAAATAACTGCTGTATTAAATCTGGAAAAAGGAGAAATTAAAATACAATAGTAGAACCCACAACACTGAAGGGGATAATACTGTTAACAAGTGAAGAAGGGCCGTTACTAAGGACAGTTTTATTTGGCAAAGAAAACACGGGAGATAAAAAAATAACTGCTGTATTAAATCTGGAAAAAGGAGAAATTAAAATACAATAGTAGAACCCACAACACTGAAGGGGATAATACTGTTGACAATTGAAGAAGGGCCATTACTAAGGACAGTTTTATTTGGCAAAGAAAACAAGGGAGATAAAAAATAACTGCAGTATTAAATTTGGAAAAAGGATAAATTAAAATACAATAGTAGAACCCACAACACTGAAGGGGATAATACTGTTAACAAGTGAAGAAGGGCCGTTACTAAGGACAGTTTTATTCGGCAAAGAAAATGCAGAGATAGAAAATAACTACTGTATGAGACCTGGAAAAAGGAGAAATTAAAATACAATAGTAGAACCCACAACACTCAAGGGGATAATACTGTTGACAAGTGAAGAAGGGCCGTTACTAAGGACAGTTTTATTCGGCAAAGAAAATGCAGGGATAGAAAATAACTACTGTATGAGACCTGGAAAAAGGAGAAATTAAAATACAATAGTAGAACCCACAACACTCAAGGGGATAATTCTGTTGACAAGCGAAGAAGGGCCGTTTTTAAGGACAGTTTTATGCGGCTAAGAAAATGCAGAGATAGAAAATAACTACTGTATGAGACCTGGAAAAAGGAGAAATTAAAATACAATAGTAGAACCCACAACACTTAAGGGGATAAGTGACAAGTGAAGAAGGGCTGTTACTAAGGACAGTTTTATTCGGCAATGAAAACACGGGGGATTAAAAAAACTGCTGTATGAGAACTGGAAAAAAGGAGAAATTAAAATACGATAGTAGAACCCACACCACTGAAGGGGATAATACTATTGACAAGAAGGGCCGTTACTTAGGACAGTTTTATTCAGTAAAGAAAACACGGGGGATAGAAAATAACTGCTTTATAAGACTTAGGTAAAAGGGGAAATTAAAACACATGAGCAGAACCCACAGATGGAAATACTAGTGACAGAAGTGTTGATATAAAGGAATGTTTTTTATCCGGCAAAGAAAACATGGGTAATAAAACGAACTGCTGTGTGAGACTTAGAAAACAAAAGTTAAAATACAGGACCAGAAAGCAAAATGGAGAATACTAGTGACACAAGTTCTCCGTAGATATCAATAATAATTAAATATATTTCTCCTCCTCGTACTACTACTACTACTACTACTAATAATAATAAAAATGATAATAATAATAATAATAGTAACAAACAACAATAATAATATCACCTTTGTCCTCTCTTTCAGGATACTGTCCGAGGAGTCCACCGAGTCGTACACGTTAGAGCAGATCACACACCAAATACTCCAAAACTTTAACAAGGAAGATTATTTTAAGTGTGAGTATTCCTTGTCAGCAGTCGCTCGTGTGTATCTTGCTTCAGTCTTTTGGTATAATTAATTCTGATATGTATGTTGAGTTATAGAGGAAAGAGGGAGGAGTAGAGAGAATGGGAGGATGAGGGAAGGGATGACTGGAAGAGAATGAAAGAGTGGGAGAGGGAGTGGAAGAGTAGAAGAGGGTGAGGGAGTAGCGGAAATAGAGAAAAGGGGTGAGGGAATGGAAGAGTAGGAGGGGATGGAGAGGGAAATGGGGAAGAGTAGAAGGGGGTGAAGGAGTGATGACAATAGAGAAAAGATGTGAGGGAATTAAAGAGAAGGAGAGGATGGAGAGGGAAATGTGGAAGAGTAAGGAAAGGGAGTGGAAGAGAAGGAGAGAGTGAGAGAAAGTGAGAGAAGAGGTAAATGGTTTCTCTCTTTTGCTCCTTATATTCTTTCCTGACACAAGTTTTCCTGTTCTTCCTTCCTTTGTTCTCTTTCTCTTTCCATTTCTCCTCCTTCAATTCTGTCTTTCTCTCCATGTTTTCTTTCTTCATTCCTTCCTGATACAAGTTTTCTGCTCTCCCTTCCCTTGTTCTCTTTCTTTCCATTTCTCCTTCAATTCTCTCTTTCTCTCCTTATTTTCTCTCTCCATTCTTTCCTGATACAAGTTTTCCTGTTCGTCCCTTGTTCTCTTTCTCTTTCCACTTCTCCTTCTTTAATTCTCTCTTTCTCTCCTTATTTTCTCTCTATTCTCTCCTGATGGAAGTTTTTCTGCTCTCCCTTCCCCATAACTTCTAATGTATTCCTCCCATCCCCCTAACATGTATTAACCCTCTGCTGTGGTGTGTGTGGTGCAGTGGGGAGTGCGTTGGTGTTCCTCCTGCAGCAGCCCGACCTCCTTCCCTGCCCGGCTCAGAGGCTCACCGCACTCACCATCCTGCATGAGCTGTATCGAGGGGAGCCGCCACCCGCCAACCCCTTCCTGCCGGTCTTCCTTAATATCCTGGTGGGTGTTGGTGTGGGGTTGCTCTTATCTATTTGCTTTATAATGTGAGTCAAATAAGAGGAGGGTATCAGGACACCTCTCCTCCCGAAATTGACCTATCTTTCAGTCACTCCTCTAACTCTTTTTAGGAGCAGTGACTAGCGGGCTTTTTTTCATATTTGTTTCCTTTTTTTATGCCCTTGAACCGACTCCTTTGCTGTAAAAAAAAAAAAATGTACAGTCATCAAAATAAGCATCAAACACCCTGTATATGTATGAAGTAGAGTGACCATGCTGTTCTCGTCCCCTCCTCGCAGCACCCCCCAGATGAAGCAGCAAAAGGAGGCGGCAAGATGCTGGAATTTGCCGGCCAGATTCCGAAATTCACCCAACCTGAGCTGTTCTTCCTCTCCACCCTTCTGACGGAAAGGAGCAGCAAGGAGGTGAGTGTGGGAGGGGTGGATAGGTGCACAAACAGTACAAATAAGAGTTAAAAAAGTATTAGTCAAATCCAATCATCCCTGACAGTTGCCGAAGCAGAGAGCGGTGCGCGTCATAAGTCAAGACATGGAAGTAGTGTTTATCGGGCATTTTTCTCCTAATTTTTCCCTTTGGTCTGCCTCCTTTACTCTTCAATTGACCCTCTCTTCTCACCACTCAGTTCTTTTATGTTTTATAGCAGCAATGATTAGGGAGCTCTTTTGTTTTTGTTTTGTGTTTACCCACGAGCTGTTTCCTCTACTGTAAACGACAAACAAACAAAGCATTCAGTCACCCCTTACAGTGGGTCAGATCATGGAAGTAGTGTATTTAGTCTGTATTTTTATCATCTTTAAGCCCTTGGTCTCTTCTTTGCTGTAAAAAAAGAAACACCTATATCAGTCACATGCAGTCATCCCTTACAGTTTCTAAAAAGGACAGTGGGGCAGATCATGGAAGCAGTGTTTAGTTTGCATTATTAATCATCTCTATTCCCTTGGTCCCTTCGTTACCCTAAAAAAAGAAACACCTATATTAGTCACATGCAGTCATCCCTTGCAGTTATTAAAAAGGACAGTGGGGCAGATCATGGAAGTAGTGTTTAGTTTGCATTATTAATCATCTCTTTGCCCTTGGTCTCCTCTTTACTATAAAAAAAGAAACACCTATATTAGTCACATGCAGTCATCCCTTACAGTTTCTAAAAAGGACAGTGGGGCAGATCATGGAAGCAGTGTTTAGTTTGCATTATTAATCATCTCTTTGCCCTTGGTCTCTTCTTTACTATAAAAAAAGAAACACCTATATTAGTCACATGCAGTCATCCCTTACAGTTTCTAAAAAGGACAGTGGGGCAGATCATGGAAGCAGTGTTGAGTTTGCATTATTTCTCATCTTTATTCCCTTGGTCCCTTCGTTACCCTAAAAAAAGAAACATGTATATTATTAGTCACATGCAGTCATCCCTTACAGTTTCTAAAAAGGACAGTGGGGCAGATCATGGAAGCAGTGTTTAGTTTGCATTATTAATCATCTCTTTGCCCTTGGTCTCTTCTTTACTATAAAAAAAGAAACATGCATATTATTAGTCACATGCAACCATCCCTTACAGTTACTAAAGAGGACAGTAGGTCAGATTATGTAAGCAGTGTTTAGTTTGCATTATTTCTCATCTTTATTCCCTTGGTTCCTTCTTTACCATAAAAAATAAAACTGGTATATATTATCAGTCACACACAATCATCCCTTACAGTTGCTAAAAAGGACAGCGGGGCAGATCATGAACCTCGATGTGAGCAACCACCCACCAGCCGACACCAGCGGACTCAAGCAGGCATTTTCGGATCTTCTCTCAGAGCGGCCCGACACAGCCAAGAACAGTGTGCCAGTGGTTTACTCCTACCCCCAGCAGCCTGCGCCTACCACAGGGTGAGTGTTCTTATGTACCTGCTCCTAGCTTTGTAATTTTCCACTATTTAAATCCTCAACTTAAGTCTTTTCTTTTTATTTTCTCTCTCTGTTCTCTCCTGATACAAGTTTTCCTGTTCTCCCTTCCCCTGTTCTCTTTCCCTTTCCACTTCTTTAACCCTTATACTCCGTCAGGCATGATCGTGGCACAGTTTGTTTATGTTTGAGGCTATGTGTCATACATCAAGCCCTATCATTGGGCCTTTTGTTTTCAACATGCTGGATGCTTTACCAATCACGTTCCAGCTTTTACAAGGATTTGTTTATGTTGTAGTATGGCTTCAGATTTTCCTGCGGTGAGTACACTGTCACGATGTGTGCTGTATTTTATCATTTTTTTACCGATTTCTAGGCAAGATAGCATATATATATTTACTTCCATGAGTAAATAAGTATTTCAGGCACGTGATATGATACATGACAATATGTGAGAATTGTTTTTTGTCTTATTGACCTAGATAAGGATGATATCAGATGACGAGTGTGAGGTGGTACTGGAGGTTTCCCATCTAGAGGAATATATAAGTTCCATTTGTTCATTTGTCATTATACCACAGCAAAGAGCAACTTCTAAGCTTTCAAATGATATATTATTGTCCCATTATTTGTTGCGATAATTTGAGCGAACACTAAGGTAAGCAAGGGAACACCTACTAACATTAGTCACCCGTTTTTTATGTACGTAACTTAAAACCGCCCGCTCATTTTATCACGGGGTATAAGGGGTAAATTTCTCTTTCTATGTTTTCTTTATTCTCTCCTGATGCAAGTTTTCCTGTTCTCCCTTGCCCATAACCTACACCCTTTGCTTTAAAACATTATCAGTCCTTGCCTTCACTTTACCTTCTTTACCATCACCTTCTGTTATTAGGCTGCTGAGTGAGGTGGGCCAGGTTAAGCGGACCTGTGAGGCGCTGCTGTGTGTACCACCCTCCCCCAGCCTGGCCCAGCAGTACTACTCGCCAGAGATCATCAGACTCACGCCGCCCCTCCACGTGGCCGAGGATGAGGTGAGGAAGGGCTGGGAGTGGGTGGAGAAGTAGAGAAATGGGAGGGAAGGGATGAGTGTAAGAGGATGAGGGAGTAAAGGAAAAGTAAAATCGATGGTGAGAAAAAGGAACAGAATGGAAGGGTCGGCAAGAGAGAGAGAGAGAGAGAGAGAGAGAGAGAGAGAGAGAGAGAGAGAGAGAGAGAGAGAGAGAGAGAGAGAGAGAGAGAGAGAGAGAGAGAGAGAGAGAGAGAGAGAGAGAGAGAGAGAGAGAGAGAGAGAGAGAGAGAGAGAGAGAGAGAGAGAGAGACCACACATGAGTCTCCCCACACCTCTCCCTCACCCCCTCCCTCCCTACAGCTGGTGTGGATCACGTCGGTGGACCGGGCGGAGCAGCGGGTGATGTACGATGCCTCCATGTGTGTGCTGTCCGGCGGCGACGCGGAGGCCAAGAGACTCATGGCCAAGGCGTTCAAGGAGACGCTCTCCCTCCCACAGCAGCAGCACCTCCTACAACAACTCAACCAGGACCCGCGGATGGTCTACCACACCGGCCTCACCCCGCCCAAGGTAATGCGATAAAAACTGATGAATACAACCAAACAGACAGACAGAGATTCATACCACATATAGACAGACAGAGATTCATACCACATATAGACAGACAGAGATTCATACCACATATAGACAGACAGAGACACAGATAGAAAAGAGAGAGATTCACACCACAAATAGACAGATAGACAGACAAAAGGTATCCACTAAATTTAGGGTATCTTCAAACACATGATAGCCAGCATCTTATGGTATAAATCAACAAAGAATGACCTCACTTTGTTGTATAGAAAGTCTCATTAGTAAGGAAGAATATATGAGTTTTCTGAGTCAAGACGTATTGTAACTGTTTGGGGTTTTGTTAGGTTAGGTTAGGTTAAGTTTAGGGTATCTTTCAACACATGATAGCCAGCATCTTATGGTATAAATCAACAAAGAATGACCTCACTTTGTTGTATAGAAAGTCTCATTAGTAAGGAAGAATATATGAGTTTTCTGAGTCAAGACGTATTGTAACTGTTTGGGGTTTTGTTAGGTTAGGTTAGGTTAAGTTTAGGGTATCTTCAAACACATGATAGCCAGCATCTTATGGTATAAATCAACAAAGAATGACCTCACTTTGTTGTATAGAAAGTCTCATTAGTAAGGAAGAACATATGAATTTTCTTGAGGCTTGACCTGTAGTTACTGTTTTGGGTTTTGTTAGGTTAAGTTTAGGTTATCTTCAAACACATGATAGCCAGCATCTTATGGTATAAATCAACAAAGAATGACCTCACTTTGTTGTATAGAAAGTCTCATTAGTAAGGAAGAATATATGAGTTTTCTGAGTCAAGACGTATTGTAACTGTTTGGGGTTTTGTTAGGTTAGGTTAGGTTAAGTTTAGGGTATCTTCAAACACATGATAGCCAGCATCTTATGGTATAAATCAACAAAGAATGACCTCACTTTGTTGTATAGAAAGTCTCATTAGTAAGGAAGAATATATGAGTTTTCTGAGTCAAGACGTATTGTAACTGTTGGGGGTTTTGTTAGGTTAGGTTAGGTTAAGTTTAGGGTATCTTTCAACACATGATAGCCAGCATCTTATGGTATAAATCAACAAAGAATGACCTCACTTTGTTGTATAGAAAGTCTCATTAGTAAGGAAGAATATATGAGTTTTCTGAGTCAAGACGTATTGTAACTGTTTGGGGTTTTGTTAGGTTAGGTTAGGTTAAGTTTAGGGTATCTTCAAACACATGATAGCCAGCATCTTATGGTATAAATCAACAAAGAATGACCTCACTTTGTTGTATAGAAAGTCTCATTAGTAAGGAAGAACATATGAATTTTCTTGAGTCCTGACCTGTAGTTACTGTTTTGGGTTTTGTTAGGTTAAGTTTAGGTTATCTTCAAACACATGATAGCCAGCATCTTATGGTATAAATCAACAAAGAATGACCTCACTTTGTTGTATAGAAAGTCTCATTAGTAAGGAAGAATATATGAGTTTTCTGAGTCAAGACGTATTGTAACTGTTTGGGGTTTTGTTAGGTTAGGTTAGGTTAAGTTTAGGGTATCTTCAAACACATGATAGCCAGCATCTTATGGTATAAATCAACAAAGAATGACCTCACTTTGTTGTATAGAAAGTCTCATTAGTAAGGAAGAATATATGAGTTTTCTTAGTCAAGACGTATTGTAACTGTTTGGGGTTTTGTTAGGTTAGGTTAGGTTAAGTTTAGGGTATCTTCAAACACATGATAGCCAGCATCTTATGGTATAAATCAACAAAGAATGACCTCACTTTGTTGTATAGAAAGTCTCATTAGTAAGGAAGAATATATGAGTTTTCTGAGTCAAGACGTATTGTAACTGTTTGGGGTTTTGTTAGGTTAGGTTAGGTTAAGTTTAGGGTATCTTTCAACACATGATAGCCAGCATCTTATGGTATAAATCAACAGAGAATGACCTCACTTTGTTGTATAGAAAGTCTCATTAGTAAGGAAGAATATATGAGTTTTCTGAGTCAAGACGTATTGTAACTGTTTGGGGTTTTGTTAGGTTTGGTTAGGTTAAGTTTAGGGTATCTTCAAACACATGATAGCCAGCATCTTATGGTATAAATCAACAAAGAATGACCTCACTTTGTTGTATAGAAAGTCTCATTAGTAAGGAAGAACATATGAGTTTTCTTGAGTCCTGACCTGTAGTTACTGTTTTGGGTTTTGTTAGGTTAAGTTTAGGTTATCTTCAAACACATGATAGCCAGCATCTTATGGTATAAATCAACAAAGAATGACCTCACTTTGTTGTATAGAAAGTCTCATTAGTAAGGAAGAATATATGAGTTTTCTGAGTCAAGACGTATTGTAACTGTTTGGGGTTTTGTTAGGTTAGGTTAGGTTAAGTTTAGGGTATCTTTCAACACATGATAGCCAGCATCTTATGGTATAAATCAACAAAGAATGACCTCACTTTGTTGTATAGAAAGTCTCATTAGTAAGGAAGAATATATGAGTTTTCTGAGTCAAGACGTATTGTAACTGTTTGGGGTTTTGTTAGGTTAGGTTAGGTTAAGTTTAGGGTATCTTCAAACACATGATAGCCAGCATCTTATGGTATAAATCAACAAAGAATGACCTCACTTTGTCGTATAGAAAGTCTCATTAGTAAGGAAGAACATATGAATTTTCTTGAGTCCTGACCTGTAGTTACTGTTTTGGGTTTTGTTAGGTTAAGTTTAGGTTATCTTCAAACACATGATAGCCAGCATCTTATGGTATAAATCAACAAAGAATGACCTCACTTTGTTGTATAGAAAGTCTCATTAGTAAGGAGGAATATATGAGTTTTCTGAGTCAAGGCGTATTGTAACTGTTTGGGGTTTTGTTAGGTTAGGTTAGGTTAAGTTTAGGGTATCTTCAAACACATGATAGCCAGCATCTTATGGTATAAATCAACAAAGAATGACCTCACTTTGTTGTATAGAAAGTTTCATTAGTAAGGAAGAATATATGAGTTTTCTGAGTCAAGACGCATTGTAACTGTTTGGGGTTTTGTTTGGTTAGGTTAGGTTAAGTTTAGGGTATCTTCAAACACATGATAGCCAGCATCTTATGGTATAAATCAACAAAGAATGACCTCACTTTGTTGTATAGAAAGTCTCATTAGTAAGGAAGAATATATGAGTTTTCTGAGTCAAGACGTATTGTAACTGTTTGGGGTTTTGTTAGGTCAGGTTAGGTTAAGTTTAGGGTATCTTCAAACACATGATAGCCAGCATCTTATGGTATAAATCAACAAAGAATGACCTCACTTTGTTGTATAGAAAGTCTCATTAGTAAGGAAGAATATATGAATTTTCTTGAGTTTTGACCTGTAGTTGCTGGTTTGGGTTTTGTTAGGTTAAGTTTAGGGTATCTTCAAACACATGATAGCCAGCATCTTATGGTATAAATCAACAAAGAATGACCTCACTTTGTTGTATAGAAAGTCTCATTAGTAAGGAAGAATATATGAGTTTTCTGAGTCAAGACGCATTGTAACTGTTTGGGGTTTTGTTTGGTTAGGTTAGGTTAAGTTTAGGGTATCTTCAAACACATGATAGCCAGCATCTTATGGTATAAATCAACAAAGAATGGCCTCACTTTGTTGTATAGAAAGTCTCATTAGTAAGGAGGAATATATGAGTTTTCTGAGTCAAGACGTATTGTAACTGTTTGGGGTTTTGTTAGGTTAGGTTAGGTTAAGTCTAGGGTATCTTGAAACACATGATAGCCAGCATCTTATGGTATAAATCAACAAAGAATGACCTCACTTTGTTGTATAGAAAGCCTCATTAGTAAGGAAGAATATATGAGTTTTCTGAGTCAAGACGTATTGTAACTGTTTGGGGTTTTGTTAGGTTAGGTTAGGTTAAGTCTAGGGTATCTTCAAACACATGATAGCCAGCATCTTGTGGTATAAATCAACAAAGAATGACCTCACTTTGTTGTATAGAAAGTCTTATTAGTAAGGAAGAATACATGAGTTTTCTGAGTCAAGGCCTATAGTAACTGTTTAGAGTTTAGTTAGGTTTAGTCAAATTAAGTTTAGGGTATCTTCCAACACATGATAGCCAGCATGTTATGGTATAAATCAACAAAGATTGACCTCACTTTGTCGTATAGAAAATCTCATTAATAAGGAAGCATATGTGAATTTTCTTAGTCAAGGCCTTTAGTAACTGTGTGTTTTTTTTTAGGTTAGGTTAGGTTAAGTTTAGGGTATCTTCACACACATGATAGCCAACACCTTATGGTATAAATAAAAAAAGAATGACCTCACCTTGTATAGAAAGTCCCATTAGTAAAGAAGCATATATAAATTTTCTGAGTCAAGCCCTATAGTACAGTAACTGTTTGGTGTTTTGTTAGGTTAGGTTAGGTTAAGTTTAGGATATCTTCAAACACATGATACCTGGCACCTTATGGTATAAATCAACAAAGAATGACCTCACTCTGTTGTATAGAAAGTCTCATTAGTAAGGAAGCATATATGAGTTTTCTGAGTCAAGACCCATAGTAACCGTTTGGGGTTTTGTTAGGTTTGCTCAGGTTAAGTTTAAGGTATTTTCAAAGACATGATAGCCAGCACCTTATGGTATAAATCAACAAAGAATGACCTCACTTTGTCGTATAGAAAGTCTCATTAGGAAGGAGGCATATATGAATTTTCTGAGTCAAGTCCTATTGTAACTTGTTGGAGTTTTGTTAGGTTAAGTTTAGGGTATCTTCAGACACATGACAGCCAGCACCTTATGGTATAAATCAACAAAGAATGACCTCACTTTGTTGTATAGAAAGTCTCATTAGTAAAGAAGCCTATATGATTTTTCTGAGTCAAGACCTTTATGTAGTGCCTTTTTTTGGTTTTGTTAGGTTTGGTTAGGTTAAGTTTAGGGTATCTTCAGGCACATGAGAGCCAGCACCATATGGTATAAATCAACAAAGAATGACCTCACTTTGTTGTATAGAAAGTCTCATTAGTAAGGAGGCATATATAAATTTTCAAAAACACAAAGCTTCACACCACAGATGGACAGGGACAAGCCAAGCCGAGACAAGTTAGACAGAGAGCACAACTAACACATGCACCCTCCCTCCCTCTCTCCCCCACAGCTGCCGGACCTGGTGGAGCACAACCCGCTGATAGCCATCGAGGTGCTGCTGAAGCTGATGCAGAGTAGCCAGATCACGGAGTACTTCAGTGTGCTGGTCAACATGGAGATGTCCCTGCACTCCATGGAGGTGGTCAACAGGTGGGTGGTGGCAACGCTGCTACTGGGGAGGGGGATGAGAGTAATGGTAATAATAATTTTGTTTTCCTACAGTTAATATGTTCTGTAAAATATAGGATAAAATAATAGAGGCACAATCACTTCCAGTAGTTGAGATCATGAACGTAATAGATATAATTGTACTGTTATATGGTTCTTCATTCTCTGGATACTGCTCAACCTTTTTACCGAGCCAAACTAAACACTCTTCTATTAAACACTATACTAAAGGGAGAGAAAAGATAGAACATTTAAGGAGACTGAAAGAATGAAGAAGTGCACAAGAGCAATAACCATAAGGCCCATACTGTCATATTCTTTTAACTCTCACAACAAATGTTTCCAAAAGCCACAAAGGAGATTAGTCGAGTTCTCATGAGTGTTTTTCGCATTCATGGTGCAGAAGAAGCCTTGCCAAAGTATCACTGGGCTCATAAAACTACCCATGGAAATACTAACTCCACAACCTCTACAAAACCCTTATGAAATGTGGGTGTGTGAGCTTTGTCAAATTATCACTAGGCTCATAAAACTACCCATGGAAATGCCCACAACAACCTCTATGAAACCCTTATCAAATGTGGGTGTGTGGGCTTTGTCAAATTATCACTAGGCTCATAAAACTACCCATTACAGTATCCACAAGAACCTCTACGAAAGCCTTACCAAATGTGCTTGTGTGAACTTTGTCAAACTATCACTAGGCTCATAGCACTACTCATAGAAATACTAACTCCACAACCTCTATGAAAGCCTTACCAAAAGTGTATGTGTGATCTTTGTCAAACCATCACTAGGTTCATAAAACTACCCATGGAAATACTAACTCAACAACCTCTACGAAAGCCTTACCAAAAGTGTATGTGTGATCTTTGTCAAACCATCACTAGGTTCATAAAACTACCCATAGAAATACTAACTCAACAACCTCTACGAAAGCCTTACCAAATGTGCTTGTGTGATCTTTGTCAAACCATCACTAGGTTCATAACACTACCCATGGAAATACTAACTCCACAACCTCTATGAAAGCCTTACCAAAACTACGTGTGTGAGCTTTGTCAAACGATCACTAGGCTCATAACACTACCCATGGAAATACTAACTCAACAACCTCTATGAAAGCCTTACCAAAACTACGTGTGTGAGCTTTGTCAAACCATCACTAGGCTCATAACACTACCCATGGAAATACTAACTCAACAACCTCTACGAAAGCCTTACCAAAAGTGTATGTGTGATCTTTGTCAAACTATCACTAGGCTCATAAAACTACCCATGGAAATACCAACTCCACAACCTCTACAAAACCCTTACCAAATGTGGGTGTGGAGGCTCGGAAAGGTTGAGACTATGGACCCTTACTCTCGGCCCCACAGACTGACAACAGCGGTGGAGCTTCCGTCGGAGTTCGTTCACCTCTACATCAGTAACTGCATCAGCACCTGCGAGACCATCAAGGACCGGTACATGCAGAACAGGCTGGTGCGGCTTGTGTGTGTCTTCCTGCAGTCACTCATCAGGAACAAGATCATCAATGTGCAGGTGAGGGGGAGGAGGAGGAGGGAAGAGAATAGGAAGGAGAGAGAGAGGGAGACGGAGTGGAAAAGGAGATTAGGAGATGGAGAAAACATAAGGAAGAGAGGGTAAGGAGGAATGGGAAAGAGAAGGGAGAGTGTGAAGGGGATAAAGAATGGGAAGGAGGGAGGGGGTTGAAAGAGAATTTGGAATGGGAAGGAAAGGTGTGTAAGGGATGAAGGATGGGAAGGAGAAATGGGAGAGGGAGTAACATAAGGTAAGGTGAGGTGGATAAGAAATAGGAGGGATTGGAGGAGTAAGGAAGAGAATAGAAGGGAGGAGGAGGAAGGAAGAGAATGGGAAGGGGGATGAGAAGGAGGGAGGGTGAGGGCAGGGAATTGAGGTGGGGAGGCAGGAAAAGGATAGGAAGGAGAGAGAGAGAATTGGGGGTCAAAGAAAAGATGAAGAGGGTGCAGGGAGATAGAAAAAAGGGGAGGGAAGGGAAGGGAGTAGGAGATGAAGGAGGGGAAGAAGAGAGGGACTGGAAACTAGATAATTGTAAGAGAGAAAGAGTGAGGAGGATGGGGAGGGTGAGATGAGGAAGAAAGATTGTGTTGGGAATGAACAATGGGAAGGACAGAGCTTGTGTGTGCGTTATCAATGTTTTGTTTGTATTCCAGGAGCTGTTCATTGAGGTCCAGGCTTTCTGCATTGAGTTCAGCCGCATCCGAGAGGCCGCAGCGTTGTTCAGACTCCTCAAGCAGCTGGACTCAGGCGACACACAGGCAGCGCAGGAGCCGGCTAAGAAGTGAACACACACACACGCACGCACACACACACACACTCACACACTCACACACTCACTAACATCCACACACACACATACTCACTCACCCACTAACTTACACTAACACACACACACTTACACAAACACACACACTCACTAACATCCACACACACATACTCACACACTCACTAACATACACTAACACACACACACACACTTACACAAACACACATCTAACAATAACAACAACACTACACTCATCACTGCTGTTTGTATATATGTCAACGCAAAGTCTTAAGTAACATAACAGTATCATTTCCGCATCAAGCATTTACTCACCCACTTCCTCCTTCATCCGTCACTCCACATGCACGACATCCGGGCCACACAGAGCTACAGTCATCCTCTACACACCATACCGTCATTGATATTATAATGTAAAGCTATCCTGGTGTCCCTCGGTCATATGGAAAGTCTGGTAAAATTCCTTGTAACGTTTTAATTTAACGTTTCAATTGGGGTTTCTTGGGAGAGGTAGTTTGTTGCAGATACGTCAGTCCACTGGGCGATAGACTTGTTTTGACCTGGTTGTTCCTTTATGCAAAAAGTCACAAAGGGAAGAAGGAAGGGGAGAGTTAGGAAGTGGGAGGAGAGAGTGAGGAAGGAAGAGAAGAGGGTGAAGAAGGGAGAGAAGAGGGTGAGGAACGGAGAGAAGAGGGTGAGGAAGGGAGAGGAGAGGTGAGGAAGGGAGAGAAGAGGGGGAAGAAGGGAGAGAAGAGTGTGAGGAAGGGAGAGAAGAGGGTGAAGAAGGGAGAGAAGAGTGTGAGGAAGGGAGAGAAGAGGGGGAAGAAGGGAGAGAAGAGTGTGAGGAAGAGAGAGAAGAGGGGGAAGAAGGGAGAGAAGAGGGTGAGGAAGGGAGAGGAGAGAGTGAGGAAGGGAGAGAAAAGGTGGAAGAAGGGAGAGAAGAGGGTGAGGAGAGGGTGAGGAAGGGAGAGAAGAGGGTGAGGAAGGGAGAGAAGAGGGTGAGGAAGGGAGAGAAGAGTGTGAGGAAGGGAGAGAAGAGGGGGAAGAAGGGAGAGAAGAGGGTGAGGAAGGGAGAGAAGGAAACAGGGGAGGGAGATGAGACTTGTCGTGTGGAAGGGTTTACTGAGTATCCACAAGTTTAAAGTAAAATGGATCAGTATTATTCATTTTGCAACTGAGGATAAATATCATCATTAAGTTATCCTGATTCCTTTAGGGAAGGAGAAAACTAATATATGTATAAAAAAAATATCTAAAGGTATATTATTAGTTTTTGGGTTGGGCTGTAGGGCAACACCTTATCCCCAGATTTGTCAATGACACTTGCCAAACCATGAACTCCTCCTGCCAGGCCTTACCAAACTGTGCTGTGGCATCACTGAGGGACAAGCTGCTGTGGCCCCAGGCTCAGGGTGTTGTGTCTGTGGTCTGACTTCCATGATGTTTAGTCCATACGCTCGTGCATATTCACATTTTCAAACAAGCAGTGTAGGTGAACTAACTACTACTACTACCCAAGTATCTCATGGACCAGCCTCAGCTCATCATAACAGTGCAGCTCCCGCCCCTTGTCCTGGCTGCTTGGTCCCACTGTCGGTGTGAGGAATCATCATCATCACCCTTGCATACATTGTTATAAGTGCTAGTTCATAAATAAAATTTTATCATAAATTAAAAAAAAATGAAAATACAACATGTTTACCAGTATATATTTTAAAATTATGTAATATTTGAATATGAAGTTGCACTACTGGTAACAATGACTGGCTTACTATTGGCGGCCTCAGCATGGTGAGGGTTGTTACCCTCGGGTGAAGGTCCATTCAGGACGCATTATGGCCATGACAGAAACAGTCTTCAGTTAAAGTGCTGGTGGTGTAAAAGACTGGATGCCCCACAGGACTGGGTGGCCGAGGCCACATAGCTCTGGAAAGGTTGCAAGAGTGCTGCCTCTCCCCAAGGAGGTGCCGTGAGCCTGCTGAACCTGCAGCCCTTGAGTGTTGAGCTGGGCACGGGGCTGCCGGCCCCCAAGCAGCAGGACAGGATGTTTATTATAGTTATGCAAAAGGGCAGCAATATCATCTCCCATTCATTACATTTCTCTACTAGATTTATTTCAGCAACTTTCTTATGGCTAGTTTTCTTACAATTCTTGTTATCTATAATTTACTAATTTTTGTGTGTTCCCAATTTGATCATTATAATTACTAAATAATTTTTTTGTATGTCGAGGACATATAAGTGTTTTGTGTGCTGTGACATATGTAATTTTTTGTAAAGCATGGAAATCCATGATTGGTCTTGATTGGAATGAGTGAGTGGCTGTGTTGTGGCCTGACAGTGTTGGTGAAGCCTTCCTGGTGGTGAGCTAGTCAGTCAGCTGTGTTGATCCGCTGCGTCCCGGAGCAGCGGTGAGGGAAGGGTTTGGTGATCCTGCTGTGTGGCCAACTCAAAGCATTTGGTGCTTTTGATATCAAGAAAGTCTTTAATTTTTTTAATAAAAATCATTTTATATATAGTCATACTGACAGTTCTACATACTGTTGTCCTGGATATGACCATAATGGTTTGACATATTATAGATTATATATTACTGCTGAATGCTGTACAGGCTGGGCAAACCCTCTGTAATTTGAGACACATGGAGCTCCACATTCTTTGAGAATGCCATGGTGATGATGTACCTTAAAGACACAGAGCTGAAGAAAAAGTAATATGAGACTTGGCTGCATCCCTGCAGATTTAGATGCTCTTATTTTCATTAATTTAAAGGTGGTTGTGACATCAGCCACTTTAAACACAATCCTTGTCCATTGTGCAGGAATATGGTAAAGTGAAGCATTAAGAATGAACAGAAGACATTGTGAGGTGGCTGCAGTGAACAGTGAAAGAGTAAATACTATTACCACCACCACCAGTCACTGTAAATCTTCACAATGTCCCATCACCATTATCACACAGCCACTGTACCAAGCACCTTCATCACCACCACCACCACTACCACATTATGATTAATTTACTCTGCTAAATTGCTAAAGTGAATGTTCTTCCATCACCTCCATCACAGGAAATATTTTCTTACACCATCTATACTGCTGTAAATGCTCTCACCATTATCACCAACCCCACCATGATAAATGTTCTGTCCTCATCACCAAGTTACCAACACCACAGTAAAGGCTTTCTCCATCATCACCACCCCACCACAGTAAATGTTATTTTCTTCATCACCTCCGCACCACAATAAACATTCTCTCCCTCCCCTAACACCACTGCCATCACAATCAGTGTTTTCTGCACCATCACCACTCGTATGGCAAGCAAAATATCAGATCCTGGCTCTGCATTACCATTCCATTGCTTTGAATCTCTCACCACATAACCGTATCAAATTGAACATCACCACCACCTCCACCACCACTACCTCAAACACTACCACTATCACCACTGCATCACCACCCATCACCTCCACGACCATCATCACTCTTATTCTCATCATCACATCACCACCACCACCATCACCTCAACTCACACTCAGTTTCTCACCCTATCAACGTAAGAAATGTACCATCAGATTAGAGAGGGTTTGCTTTGGGCTCCGAAGGTGACTTGCATTCCCACGTAAACACACAGTTGGTATGAAGGTTCCTAAAGCTGTTAGGTAGAGTTTCACCTTTTTACTGATGGCCCTCGACCCCCTGTTTGAGCAAGGGTGCGGGTGTCTTGCATGTGTTGTCTACAGACTTGGTGTGTAGTACAGGGTGTGTTTTCTAGTGGTATGTTTGTCGATCTTTCACACCATTCCGATTTATACTCATATCCAGTGTTTGAGAGAGACTCATCACATGTCCAGCTACTTAATGGTTAATAATGAGTTTATATGAAGAGTATTATGATAATGTGTTCTGCAGTGCCATGAACACATACCCCAATAAATCAATCCAGTGTTCCATCTGCAAAATCTATTCAATGGGGACGGATTATTTGCCTCAAGATAGAAGGATGATGTTAAGTGCAGTTGATACTAAAGGGATACTAAGAGGGGACGGGGGTTATACAGAGGGAGTGGTTGTCTCTGCAGTCCCTCCCACATTTTCAACCCTGGTCATATTGGAAAAAAGTTAATGGAAAGAAATTTAAGCTAAGCGATAAAAACTAACCTTTGTCAGAACGTAAAATGGTTATCAATCTTTTTTATATTAGTTTATTTTGGCACCATATCTCAATTGTCCTTTTTTTTTTTTTAATGATATGAGTATTTCTAATTGGAATGGTGGCTGACAAATGTACGATAAAAACTTCTGCTTGATTTTCTAAACGACGTATTAGTCTTCTTCAATAATAATGTGGCTGATTTGTTTATCATAACCCACTTCCAAGGCACGGCTAGTCGGTTTTCTCGATTTTTTACATCACTTTCAACAACTGAGTTTATAATATGTCAACTTAACTGCAAAAACCCAGCACTTCTAACTAACTCCATCCCAAAAATGGTATAAAAGAGAGCCACATGACTTAACAAACACTAATACGATGTTTAGAAATTGGCGTTCTTCTCACACGTTAGCTGGTAATGATGTGTAACCTTTCCCGGGTGTGATGTAAGGTTCCTGTTTGGCCTTTGCACCTTCCCAGCCTGCCGTTTCCTTTGTGACATAATAGCCTGATTTTTTAACCTTCGTTTTAGTATTTATGAACACGTTTATGGCTGTAGTTTGGCTTCATACCTAATTCCTCTTTTGGGACAGATAGAAGTGTTGGATTTTCAAAGTTAATTTGACGTTACAAACTGAGTTGTCGAAAGTGATGTGAAAAATTAACAAAAGCAACTAACCGCACCTTGAAAAATGGGTTAAAAATGAAAAATCAGCCATATAATTGTTACTTAAGACTAATATGACAGTTAAATATCACTCAGGCGATCGTCTGGGAAGGAAATTGGGCGTGAGTTAGTGTCTTAGTGTTATACTTGGCTTCAGACTACTGTATATATGCTCATTCAAAAGTTGGCCCCATGGAGAAATATATTGGAGCCCATGTAAATGCCAGTATCCTCGAACTTGATCTTGTGAAATTATCAAAAAAATAAATATAATCAACATATTCAGGGCATATTCCTAAGTTTCTCCCACAAGGCGATGGAGAAATAAATTTAACCCTCGAAAAAGGTATTATATTCATGTAAAAGTCAATATCCTCGAACTTGATCCTGTGAAATTATAAAAAAATATATATATATAATCAACTTTTTCATGGGTATATTTAAAGTTGCTCCCACAAGGCAATGGAGAAATAAACTGAACTCTCGAGAAAGGTATTTTGTCCATGTGAAAGTCAATATCCTTGAACTTGATCCTGTGAAATTATAAAAAAATATATATATAATCAACTTTTTTATGGGTATATTCAAAGTTGCTCCCACAAGGCATTGGAGAAATAAACTGAACTCTCGAGAAAGGTATTTTGTCCATGTGAAAGTCAATATCCTTGAACTTGATCCTGTGAAATTATAAAAAAAATATATATATAATCAACTTTTTCATGGGTATATTTAAAGTTGCTCCCACAAGGCAATGGAGAAATAAACTGAACCCTCGAGAAAGGTATTATGTCCATGTGAAAGTCGATATCCTCGAACTTGATCCTGTGAAATTATAAAAAAATATATATATAATCAACTTTTTTATGGGTATATTCAAAGTTGCTCCCACAAGGCATTGGAGAAATAAACTGAACTCTCGAGAAAGGTATTTTGTCCATGTGAAAGTCGATATCCTTGAACTTGATCCTGTGAAATTAAAAAAAAAAAATAAAAATAATCAACCTTTTCATAGGTATACTCAAAGTTGCTCCCACAAGGCAATAGAGAAATAAACTGAACTCTCGAGAAAGGTATTATGTCCATGTGAAAGTCGATATCCTCGAACTTGATCCTGTGAAATTATGAAAAAATATATATATAATCAACTTTTTCATAGGTATATTCAAAGTTGCTCCCACAAGGCAATGGAGAAATAAACTGAACCCTCGAGAAAGGTATTATGTCCATGTGAAAGTCAATATCCTCAAACTTTATCTTGTGAAATTATAAGAAAAATAAATATAATCAGCATTTTCATGGGTATACTCAAAAGCTGGTCCCCGCAAAGCTATGGTGTGTGCAATGGAGGAATGAATTTAAACCACGAGAAAGGTATTATGTCCATGTGAAAGTCAATATCCTCGAACTTGATCTTGTGAACTTATAAAAAATAAATAAATAAAAATAATCAACTTTTTCATGAGTCTGTATAAGGTAGCTCACACTCCTGTAATTGGTTATTTATCCCATGGTTATTTATTTTATTTACTCATCTCCATAGCTATAGTGTGTGCCCCCGACTTTACCTTTACCTTGACATCTCCGTGACAAATAAACAAAATATCAAACAATCTGAGAGTTACAAATGAAATGAATGAATGAATTACAAATGAATGAAACAATTTTATGCTGACAACATCTACTGGTTATTTTATTTACTCATCTCCATAGCCTCTTACTTTACCCTTACCTTACCATCACCACAATAAACCATCAAAATATCTTATCTAACACTTACAAATGGATAGGTATAGGGTTTCTCCACCTATCCACTCGACACAATCTTCCAAACAACTATCCCCTATTCTTTGACAACACTCAGCTATCACCTTCCTCAACACTAAACATCCTCAGTCTATCCTTAACTCAAAATCTCAACTGGAAACTTCATATCTCATCTCTTACTAAATCAGCTTCCTTGAGGCTGGGCGTTCTGCACCGTCTCCGCCAGTTCTTCTCCCCCGCACAGTTGCTGTCCATTTACAGGGGCCTTGTCCGCCCTCATATGGAGTATGCATCTCATGTGTGGGGGGGCGGTCCACTCACACAGCTCTCCTTGACAGAATATAATCAAAGGCTCTTCGTCTCATCAGCTCTCCTCCTCATACTGATAGTCTTCTACCTCTCAAATTCCGCCACCATGTTGCCTGTCTTTCTATCTTCTATCGATATTTTCATGCTCACTGCTCTTCTGAACTTTCTAACTGCATGCCTCCCCTCCTCCCGCGGCCCCGCTGCACACGACTTTCTACTCATGCTCGTCCCTATACTGTCCAAACCCCTTATGCAAGAGTTAACCAGCATCTTCACTCTTTCATCCCTCACGCTGGTAAACTCTGGAACAATCTTCCTTCATCTGTATTTCCTCCTGCCTACGACTTGAACTCTTTCAAGAGGAGGGTATCAGGACACCTCTCCTCCCAAAATTGACCTCTGATTTTGGACACTCCTTTAACCTCTGTTCGGGAGCAGTGAGTAGCGCGGGCCTTTTTTTTTCATTTTTTTTTCTTTGCGCCCTTGAGCTGTTTCCTTAGCTGTAAAAAAATAAAAATAAAAAAATAAGGTACATCCAGAGTTTATTTCATTCATTCATCTCTATAACAAACTCTCAAAATATTTAACATTCTGACAGTTTCAAGCGGATATTAAACAGTTTATTGCTAAGGACATTCATAAGGTACATCCAGAGTTTATTTCAATCATTCATCTCTATAACAAACTCAAAATATTTAACATTCTGACAGTTTCAAGCGGATATTAAACAGTTTATTCCCAAGGACATTCATAAGGTACATCCAGAGTTTATTTCATTCATTCATCTCTATAACAAACTCTCAAAATATTTAACATTCTGACAGTTTCAAGCGGATATTAAACAGTTTATTGCTAAGGACATTCATAAGGTACATACTACAGTTCTTCCACGCTAGCAAAGACATGTTAACACTAGTACATAAATAGACATTAATGTGATGCTGATTTCATAGCAACACAAAGACAAATGGGCTCACCACACAATTTTCTGTCCATCTGTCTATCTCAAATGGGCTCACCACACAATTTTCTGTCTATCTGTCTATCTCAAAAGGGCTCACCACACAATTTTCTGTCCATCTGTCTATCTCAAATGGGCTCACCACACAATTTTCTGTCTATCTGTCTATCTCAAATGGGCTCACCACACAATTTTCTGTCCATCTGTCTATCTCAAAAGGGCTCACCACACAATTTTCTGTCCATCTGTCTATCTCAAAAGGGCTCACCACACAATTTTCTGTCCACTGTCTATCTCAAATGGGCTCACCACACAATTTTCTGTCCATCTGTCTATCTCAAATGGGCTCACCACACAATTTTCTGTCCATCTGTCTATCTCAAATGGGCTCACCACACAATTTTCTGTCCATCTGTCTATCTCAAATGGGCTCACCACACAATTTTCTGTCCATCTGTCTATCTCAAATGGACTCACCACACAATTTTCTGTCTATCTGTCTATCTCAAATGGACTCACCACACAATTTTCTGTCCATCTGTCTATCTCAAATGGGCTCACCACACAATTTTCTGTCCATCTGTCTATCTCAAATGGGCTCACCACACAATTTTCTGTCCATCTGTCTATCTCAAATGGGCTCACCACACAATTTTCTGTCTATCTCAAATGGGCTCACCACAATTTTCTGTCTATCTGTCTATCTCAAATGAGCTCACCACACAATTTTCTGTCCATCTGTCTATCTCAAATGGGCTCACCACACAATTTTCTATCTATCTGTCTATCTCAAATGGGCTCACCACACAATTTTCTGTCCATCTGTCTATCTCAAATGGGCTCACCACACAATTTTATATCCATTTATCTATCTCACTATTTTTTCTGACTACCACGAGGGTCATCACACTATTTTTTTTTCTGTGTAGACTCGATCAATACACAACACACCACATCACATAGAAAATTAAGCTGTATGATTGCATTAATAATTGTTTCTGAAATTGTTCGACATTGATTCTGCCATATATGACTTTAATTCTGAAGCCATAAGACATTGATTCTGGACCTGTAAGATATTGATTCTGAACCCGTAAGACATTGATTCTGGACCCGTAAGACATTGATTCTGGACCCGTAAGACATTGATTCTGGACCTGTAAGACATTGATTCTGAATCCATAAAACATTGATTCTGGACCCGTAAGACATTGATTCTGAACCCATAAAACATTGATTCTGGACCTGTGAGACACTGATTCTGAACCCATAAAACATTGATTCTGGACCCGTAAGACATTGATTCTGGACCTGTAAGACATTGATTCTGAACCCATAAAACATTGATTCTGGACCCGTAAGACATTGATTCTGAACCCATAAAACATTGATTCTGGACCCGTAAGACATTGATTCTGGACCTGTAAGACATTGATTCTGAACCCGTAAGACGTTGATTCTGAATCCATAAGACATTGATTCTGAACCCATAAGACATTAATTCTGAATCGATAAGACATTGATTCTGAATCCGTAAGACATTGATTCTGAACCCATAAGACATTGATTCTGAATCGATAAGACATTGATTCTGAATCCGTAAGACATTGATTCTGGACCCGTAAGACATTGATTCTGGACCCGTAAGACATTGATTCTGAACCCGTAAGATATTGATTGATTCTGAACCTATAAGACATTGATTCTGGACCCGTAAGACATTGATTCTGAACCCGTAAGATATTGATTCTTGACCTGATTGTTTCCCGATCGAATTACACCGGACATAAAGAATATTACATTTTTTGTTTATAATTCTTTACAAAATATATAAAATTGATGAAGAATGATCCTGAAAAGCTCACCCATCCCTGTCTGAAGTTTAACATATACGGAAGAATCCATTTGCTGTCTATAATTCTTTTGAAAATATACGAAACTTGATGAAAACTGATTAAGAAAACTCACCTGTCTTAAATTAAACATATACAAAACTGATCGATGAACACTAATTAAGAAATGTTTACACCTGAATTAAGTTAACATGTATGAAATTGATGAGAGGTAATTAAAAAATGGTAATGCTCACACGTACCTTTCTTTAGTTGAGCTTATATAAAATTAATGAAAACTAATTAGAAAATGTTCACACCTGTTTAAGTCATAGAAATTCAAAGGAGTTAAGGTGCATTCATCCTGGTAGTATAATTTTTTTTTTGTTAAGCTGTATTTGTTAACATGGGGAAATATATACGTAAGAAGATTTTGTAAGGAAAACTCCATTCCCTAAATAAATTCATATACCTATATCTGTAATATGCTTAATTGTTGACCTTTTTATTGTCAGGTTATAACAGTATCAGGGCAATTAAGGGTTTAGTAACTGTTGTGTATGTACGTATGTATATGTATGTATTTATGTGTATGCTTGTTTGTATGTACGTATATGCATGTATATATCTATCTATCTCTTCATCTATCTGTATATCTATATCTACTTAATTACTATCTATATCTATCCATCCATCTATTTAGCTATCTATCTACCAGTTTATCTATCTATATCTATCTATACCTATTCATTTATCTATATATTTTTAACTATCTATCTATCTATTCATCTATTTATCTATCTATCTATTTGTAACTTTATTCTTTACTACACTCCCACACGACCACTGCGCGCAACGAAACACGAGAAATTAATCCAGACAATAGGTTTGCCGGCGCCGGGGATCGAACCCGCGACCATGCAGTGAGACGGGAGATCGAGCCACTCCTTTAACCAGTCGGCCAAAGAGGTGCCCACTCGCCGCACTACATATCTACCTCTTTATCTATCTATCTATATCTATTGGATTTGAGCTTGATCTTGATGTTCCATGCGACTCGAGATTTCTCACAAATTAATTAAATCCCAGACCTGTGGCAGCTCCCTTCATTTGGGATAAAAAGACATATCTCGTGTATATTGAGGGATTTTAGGCATCATTTGGGTAACAGTGGGTTGCATTAGGATATCTTTGGGTTAAAAAGACGCGCCCAGCACCCACGAACAGGCTGCAGATGATGGCCTTTAAAAATGACAGGTGTGCTCCGTTACCTGTACCGGTGAGTAAATCCTCCCCGCGGAAATAAGTCGCGCCGATGTCCACTACGCATGCGCACTGAGGAATAAATGGCAGGAAAACACAATAATTTGGCTTATCTTGTCCTATTTTCTCAATATGTGATCTCTGTGAAGGTTGATATTGCCTGCCAGAAAACAACACATTATACCAACAGCCTAAAAGAAGCAAGAACTGAATGAAAATCAAAGTGAGGTAATTCTCTCTAAAATCTCCCCCATTCGTTTGTTCTAAAGCCTTCTCTGGATTAAAAATGTTTCTCTTGTGTTTGATTGTTGTATTAGAGACGAAATGGGACAAGTAAATAATAGCGGTGAGTGAAATAAATAATAAGTGTGAGCTCTGTGAGTTATTTTGCGGCTGCGAGATGATTCCTACAACACGGCGGCCAGGTTCAAACGCCGAGATAAGGGGCGGGTAGCAGGCCGGGCACTGGGCACTCTCTCCTCGGGTGTTTTGCGTGTGGTATTGATGTTAAGGAGGAAGGAGCCACGTAACAGTGTTCTGAAGGAGCCTCCAGCGTGAAGGGATCCACTGGTACAGCGTCATTAAGGTGAGCAGAGGAGGAGGACGGTGAGTGGCTGAGGCTGTGTAGGGACGCGCCCAGGACGGTAGTCATTGTTACTGGCCGTACAACACACTGCCGACGTGTAGGTAAGGTGACGTGCCGTGAATTGTGATCTAGTAATCAAAGATTCATCAGGTGAGTGTGTGACACCTCAGACGTCCTCCACCTTTGTGGTGGTACACTGTGTGACACACGGCAGGACAGGGAGCTCTTCCCAGCTGGGTTGAAGGTTAATTGATTTTGTGTTCAATTCTCATCAGTTAGCTTGTCTTACAGTTGCCAACACTTATTTTGGGACAGTCTGATTCCATTTATGTAATAAGATTTATCAGAACTATTTATACTTAACAAATGTAACCTAACTAACTCTACCTACAGGTTGGGGCTTCGCTCCCCCTTGACACTCCCATTATTTTAATTTAACCAAACAAAACGTAATTTAACTTCCTACGATGGGCCGGAGGCTTCAGTGGTATAATCTCTATAAGCATTGGCAGCTGTCCTGGGAGCCCCCAATTATTTTAACTTAACCAAATGAAACTCAACTAAACCTCCCACAGGGGGGAAGGTTTTGCCCCCTTGATCACACATTATTTTAATCTGCAAACAAGACCTAATTTAACTTTCTCTGAGGGGTGCTGGGGGTCAAAGTCCCCCTGCACCCCTTTAGGATGTACTTTTATTTCTTTTCTGGACATGAGTAGATGCAGCACTACACACTGAGCCAAGATTTCGGTTAAAAATGTTATGAATAAAGGTGGTGTGGTTCTCCTGTATGGTATTTCTTTTTTCTCCAAAGGGCAGCATGGAGGTGGAGGTCATCACTGGGGAGGTCAAGTACTCCCTCAGGGTACCACACCTGTCAACCTACACTGGGGACGACAACCTGACCACAGAGTTTTCCCTTTCCATGGGCGGCCTGAGGTCCCGCTGGCAGGCCACCATCCAGCCCTTCCTCCCCGCTAAGCCACACAAGCCACACGACATGAACAGTGACGTGGGCATCACCCTGACATGCTTGAGGAGCAGCATAGCATTCCCACACATTGATATATCCTGCAACGTGGTGGGGCGGGGCCAGGCACACGAGAAGAAGCTGGAGCAGGTGGACGAGGGGACATGGCAGGGGGTGCTGGTACCTCGCCTGGCCCTCCATGTCTTTGATCTCCTCCCCCAGGACACACTGACGGCCACCCTGCGCTTCATAGTCAGGTCAGATGATGTGTGGAGGTTCAGTGACCCCTTAGAAGACCTGAGTGCTGAGTTACGGGACCTGCAAAAGGGGAAATACAGCGACGTAACCATTCTCACCACAGACGGGGTGGCCATTCCTGCGCACAGTTTAATCCTTCATGCACGCTCGGACCTCCTACAAGGAACACCACGTGAGGTTAACCATTCCCTAGACTCCCTTGAAGAGCACATGACTCCAAAAACCAAGAGAGAACGACCTGAAACCCCTCTTGACAGCACTTTTGGAAGCGACCTGTTGTCACTGTCAGGGTATCACTCACTCACGGCCTCATCACTGTCATCCTCAGCTGTTTCTAGTCCTTCAGAGTCCTCGTTACTGGGTGCTACAGTCCCTTCAGCTTCCCCCGTGGTCAGTAGCTGCACCCCAAGGCGTCGTTTCACCCCCACACACTCCACAGGGGACAAACGAAACCTATCACCCTGCAAGTTCTCCTCCAGCAAGCGTCTCACCCCCAGAGTTACTTCAGCTTCCCCAGTGCCCAATAACCCAACCCCAAGACGTCTCTTCACCCCCATACACTCCACAGGGGACAAACGCATTCTCTCACCCTGCAAATTCTCCCCAAGCAAGCACCCCGTCCCCAGGATCACCCCAAGCTCACCCCGACGGAGAGTCCTACAGAGGGAGAATGAGACCCCAAGACGATCCCCAGCCCCCCCTGTGTCCTGCCAGTCTGTGCACTCCTCCACCTCCGCCTGCAGCCCCTCCTCCAAGGCCCCACTGAAGGAGGTAGAGGTCAATGTGCCGAGGTCAGTGGGGGGTCACACTCTCCGCCTGAATATGTCTGCCTCAGTGGCCAGAGCAATGCTGGACTGGATATATACAGGTAAGGACTTGAGGACGTTGGGCAAAGTTTCTTCTTCTTTTCGTTCAACGCCCTTATATTCCCTTATGAGGTTGGACAACATTGGTCAAAATTCATTAAAGAAAAGCCGTATCAACACTATGCGACCTCCCCTCCCCCCAAAAGAAAAGGCCACTAAGCACTTCTAGAAAAGTAAATAGAAAAGAATGGCCAGAAGAGAGTTCAATTTCGGGTGGAAGTGTCTTGACACTCTCTCTTTGATAATAATAATAATAATCTCACCCCACCAGGAGAGTGCAGTGAGCTGAGGCGCCTGGCCAAGCCCCTGCTGGTGGGAGGGACGAGGCATGGCGTGGATGGGCTGGTGGAGGCCTGTGAACAGCACCTGGTGGCTGCCCTCACACCCGCTGCTGCCCCGCACACCCTGCTGCTGGCCCACAAGTACTCTGCCGATGCCCTGCTCGCTGCCACCATGAAGTATGCCGTCACTCAGGTAAGGGCAGGAGGAACACTGGGTTCATGAAAATGCATAGGGACATAAAGTTTGTTCAGCAGGGATTGGACTTCTTGCGTACTGTTTTACATGTTGACGAGTCTTCCATAGGGTTGTGAAATAGCTTTTAAAATTAACTTCACACTAATTTATTTGCCACTGAACTGCCTCAATCTTTACATTAGCTCATCTTTGCGTCCATTATATTTTGCTGTCACTATTTTCATGGCTGTAGCATTTCCTGTGGCATCATTCTTAGGTCACTCAGCTGGGGGATTCTTCATATCAGTTGAATCACGATGGAAGATCTTTACATAAGCTAATCTTTGTGTCCATTATATTTTGCAATCACTATTTTCATGGCTGTAGCATTTCCTGTGGCATCTTTGTTAGGACACTCAGCTGGGGGATCCTTCATATCAGTTGAATCTTGTGTCCATATTTTGCAATCACTATTTTCATGGCTGTAGCATTTCCTGTGGCATCATTCTTAGGTCACTTCATATCAGTTGAATCACGATGGAAGATCTTTACATAATCTAAACTTTGTGTCCATTTTATTTTGCAATCACTATTTTCATGGCTGTAACATCTTTGTTAGGTCACTCAGCTGGGGGATCCTTCATATATCACTTGAATCACTGAGTCAACGTAGCTGACAGGTTGGTGGTGCAGAGGATAATACTTTAGAGCACTGGTTTTGTTCTTATCCCCAAGGCGAAGGAGGTCACCTGTCAGCCGTCCTGGGCCACTGTAGCCACCACTGCCCCGGCCCTCATCACAGAGTTTTCCCGCCTCTTGGCCCAACACTCCCACCCTGGCCGCAAAAGATGACTCGACTAAGGAACAACAACTGAACATGCACACACATCCTTTGGTAAGCAGCTCTGTGGTGAATATTCTGTGATACACTTTCATAACATCAAATATCAAGACACTTCTCAAATTGTTTCTGATTTTTCTCTCTCACTTTTTCTCTTCAGGAGCTGCATTTTTTTCATTTTTTTGCTTCCTGTGTTGTTTTCTGTTTGTCCATTACTGCTTTCTTTGATGTAAAAAAAAAAAAAAAAACTACTATCTTGCAGGGATGATTGGCTCAGAGATGGGAGGAAGGAAGGCTGACACTGCTCCTGGCTGGGCACATGTGTCAGCCCCACCCAGGTCAGTGTGAGGAATGAGGTGAAGTGCATCCATTCATTCATTCATCTGACTGCTCACTCATTCATTCATTCATTCATCAACCCTTTCATTCATTCATCTGACTACTTACTCATCCATCCATTCATTCATCAACCCTTTCATTCATTCATTTACCCATTCATCCATTCATTCATTCATCTGACTACTCGCTCACTCATCCTTTCATTCATTCATTCATGCATCAACCCTTTCATTCATTCATCTGACTACTCACTCATTCATTCATTCATCAACCCTTTCATTCATTCATTCATGCATCAACCCTTTCATTCATTCATTCATTCATGCACCAACCCTTTCATTCATTCATCTGACTACTCATTCATTCATGCATCAACCCATTCATTCATCCATTCATTCAATTACTCATCCATTCATTCATTCATTTACTCATCCACTCATCTATTCATTTATTAGCATGATGCACGGGTAAGGGATGGCCAATCTATCTTTAATCCACCTCTTAACTCATTGGGTATTATTTTTGTTCCCATCCTTTTCCTATTCAGAAGTGCCTCCACTCATTCATTCATTCATCCATCAACCCATTCATTCACTCATGTATTCATTCCCACTCAACCCATACCCAGTCCACCCCCCAGTCAGTCCCAATTACCCCTTATACAGTCCCTATACCCGGTGCAGGAAGTATGGTAACCCTCGCTGATAGTGGGGCTGAGGAGGTTGTAGATAAGTGTAGGGGAGTGGATTCACAGGCTGATAAAGAAACTCCAAGTCACTGGGAACTGTACTTATGTCTCGTAGAGAATGTATGGTTGTAGCATACTGGTTGTGTTAGAAACTATCAGATAGAGAGGATGGATTGTTGTTTAGTTAAGCTTTATGGCAGCATGCGGTGTCTTCGTGCATGAATGGTGTGATGCAATAGATAAGGGGGTAATAGGGTGTCATTGGAGCTAAGGTTGTGCCCCTGACCTGGCTGATAAAGTCACTGCCCTGAGTTGGCTGGTATAGGCCTTCGTCAGGGTACATCATCAATCAGTGGGCTGTTGCTTCTTGCAAAGCTTTCATTCTTTCTTGAGTCAATGGCAATGAACACACATGTACTTATTGTCTGCTGTGTGCATGTTGAGTGGGCAAATACTGGTCAACAAAGAACCTTGTTTGTGAGATTGATTATTATATAGACATATAGTTAGTACGATCTTAAATAATAACTGGTGTTTGCCTATTTTTTAACAAGAGATAGAAAACATAATGCTTGTTTGCATTTTGTAATTACTAGTGTGTGTTACCTTCTGGTGAGTGCAGTATTTTGTCCCCTACAAAATATTCTTTTGTACAATTCTATCCTCCATCTCTCTGTGATGAAAGTTCTGTACTGTGTTCACAGGACTGTAGAAAGTATTTTTATTTGTACAGGGGTTGTATAGAGGCAGTAGGAACTTGTAGAGCAAGTAACAGTAAATTTATATTAATTAATTTTATATATTTTAAGACTATTGAATATGTGGTAATAATACAAATACACAACTAATAATTAAGTTACTGGTATTCTTTGACCATACTCTACTGAGGCAAGTGGTTGTAAATTAAAAAGAAGAGCACTTTACCAAAATGATAGCAGAGAGAGAGAGTACAAACAGCACAGTCCCCCTCGGTGCGGCGCGAGGTGTCCGTTTTCTCCTCGTCGATGTAAACAACTTCAAGTGCCGAAAAAGGTGAGTCTGGGCCCCTGTAAGTCTCTGCCGTGAGTCTGGGGGAGTGACAGGACAAAGAGTGAGTAGTGGTCGATCTGGAATTTCACTCTGAACACAACCCACAACCTTGCTTGAACAGGAGGCAACCGCAACGCCGCTGAAGGCTGTGCGAAAGCCTGGTGAAAGTGACTCCTCATTCTTCCTTATTTTATTTTATTATTATTATTATTTTCTACTACCACTACCACTCCAGCCCCCCCTACCCCCCAAGACAAGCTTGGGGAACTGTGGGGAACCGAGGTTTTGGGGGGGAAGCCAAAATCACTGAAAAATGGGCTTCCAAAATTTCCCCAGATAAATCCATAAATTAAGGAAAAATCCCTACATGTGGGGGGGACCCCCTTAGTTAGGAGGGGGGTTGAGGGGAGCGAAGCTCCCTCGTTAGCAGGTCGTAAAGTTCGGTTGGAGTAGTTTAAATATGCTCCCCACCAAAAAAAAAAAAAAAACCCACGATTTTCTGGCGCATCATACATGTGGGGGGGCGAGGGGGGCTGTTAGGTTATAAAGTTAGGACTTTCCTTACTTTTGAGACTTTGGAATTTTCCTTCATTTAGGGATTTTTCTAGGGAAAATTTGGAGGCCCATTTTTCAGTGATTTTGGCTTAAACCCCCACACCCGGGTTCCCCACAGTTCCCCAGGCTTGTCTTGGGGGGTGGGGGGGGCTGGAGTGACGGAGGGGAAGGCGGACTTCTCAGAAAGTATTACCATTTTAAACAAAGGAGACAGCTCAAGGGCAACAAAAAGAGTGCAGAAAAAAGCCTGCTACTCACTGCTCCCATAATAGACAAAAGTAAAGAGTGGCCAAAAGAGAGGTCAATTTTGGGTGGAGAGGTGCCTTGATACAGTAACATAACATACAAAGCGAGTGCAAGCAGGTAGGTTTCTCTTGATGGGATGTAGAAAACAATGATGAAATAAGTGGTACTTTCCATGTTTGTAACTGTCAACCAGGAACAAGGCTTAAACAATGAGCTCTAGAGTAAGAAACAAGTTCTTATTCCTTATACAAATTGAGGGCAAGCATGTAGGGTTTTCTTGATGGAATATACAAAAAGTTAGGTGAAATTAGTCTGTGATGCTGTATAGATGGGTGTGTGTCAACCAGCAACAAGTCTTGGATATTAATTTTGAGGTCTAGAGTAAAAAGAATAAAATGTCTCATTCTCCCTTTTACATATATCAAGTGCAAGCAGGTACGTTTTTCTTGATGGAATATACAAAAAGTTAGGTGAAATTAGTTTGTATGATACTGTCGATGTGTGTAAATGTCAGTTCACAACAAGGCTTTTTTACTGACGCGTGATAAAATTAGTCTGTTTGATGCTGTTTATATGGGTAAAAATATCAACCAACAACAGGGCTAAATGAAACACTGAAGTCTAGAGTAAAAAAAAAAAAAAAAAAGTATAATGAAATGTCTGTGAGATGCTGTCTTGATGTTAACCTTATTTTCCCTTATGGAATTGGATGATATGATGTTGTCTAGATGGGTGTAAATCTCAACCAGCAACAAGGCCAGACTAAACCTTCAGGTCCAGAGTCAGGATCAGAGTGAGGGAGTACCTTTGAGATAGCAGCAAGGTCTTATCAGGTGTAATGACATGATTCACACACCTTCCCGGGGCCAAGGTACACACTGACCTCCAGCCTCACCCTCTTGACGCTGTCTGGCAGTGCAGGTCACCCCTTACAAGGTAGAAACTTGCAACCCAAGGAATTAGTGTGATTCTGCTCCTTAGGCTTTTAAGTTTTTGAAGGTTGAAAGGTTACTATGAATCAAGTGTCAGTCTACAAGTATTCGATGGAGCCAATACAGTGCAAGTACTTGATAATTACTAGTTTGGGCTGATGTGTATTTTACGACTGTCTAAAAACTGACTATTTTGAAAAAGTATCAAATAGTAAGAAAAGAAACGTGTGAAAACTAGCCCGTCACAAAATGCATATACGTATACTCTAGTTTGAAAGACTGTAATGAATATAATTTAAAATAAGAATCAAATGTTAACCTATACATTATTACTTTTATATCTGTATGGCATAAGTGTGGATCATCAGATTCACAAATTAATTATTTATCCAAGAATGTGTGTGTAAGACGATTTTCAAGTTACTGTGGGAAATCAAGAAATGACTGATAGTTTAAACCATTATATTTCCGTTTACAGGTGTGCATCGAGCCATGGGGAAGGTGAAATACTACCTGAAGCGCCTGGTGTTATTCCCGGCCCTCATCTTTACCCTGCAGGTCCTCTACTACATGAAGTTGGTGGTAGAGTTGGCGGTGAGTTTTGCATGGCCTCAGAAGCGGCCCATGGTGGTGAGGACACCTGAGGAGTGCTTCAGGGGGCTGGAGGAGGCAGGCTACCCCTTCAGGCCCAATTATGTGGAGCTGCCTGCCGGGGGGGGAAAGACACTGCCCAGGGTGCACTACATCGACGAAGGTGAGAGATTGACAGACAGACAGGCTTAAGCAGAAAAGGTGCTAGATAAGACCAGAGCCAGTTATCGTCTTCTATGGACCCTGGCATTATACATATTTTGGAATCCCATAATGTACCTCTTACTATATTTAAATTATCAAATATCAGTACCTGATTCAATATCTTTTAGAATGAAGAATATTTGGAAACTGTTACTGATGCTTGCACTAAACACAATCCCTGCTTGAGACAGTGTTGTTAGTGTGATATGCATGTTCCAGGGCCGAGGGATGCTGCAGAGACCATCCTGTGCCTGCACGGTGAGCCCAGCTGGTCCTTCCTGTACCGCCACATGGTGCCAGGGCTGGTCAAGGCCGGCTACCGTGTGGTGGTGCCAGACTTCATAGGCTTCGGCAAATCAGACAAATTCACCTTCATGGACAGCTACAGTCATGACCTCCACTGCATGACGCTGCGGCTGCTGCTCGACCACCTGCGGCTGAGGAACATCACGCTGGTCTGCCAGGACTGGGGCGGACTGACGGGGCTGCCGGTGGTGAAGGACTGCCCATACCTGTTCTCCCGCCTGGTCATCATGAACACTGGCCTGCCCACGGGGTTCATGCCGGACAGCCTCATCAAGGTGATTCCCTTCATGATCTGGCGGAACTTTGCTCAGCTCTTCGGCACGGCACTTCCCATTGGCCGTATCTTCTCCAAGGCACTGGTCAACCCTAACCCCGACGTGCTAAAGGGCTACGAGGCACCCTTCCCCTCGGCTCTGTACAGGGCCGGGGCAGCTCAGTGGCCCCTGCTGGTGCCCATCACCCCCAACACCCCCGTGGCTGCCGACATGCAGGCCACACAGGACTTCCTGGCCAGCGAGTGGAAGAAACCAGCGCTGGTGATGTTCTCTGACCTTGACCCGATCACCCGAGGCATGGAGAAGGTGTTCCTCAAGCTGATGCCCCATGCCAGCTACAAGGTGGTGAGTGGCGCCAGACACTTCCTGCAGGAGGACAAGGGCGAGGAGCTCACCACACACATTATCAGCTTCATCGGGGACAAGCTGTAGGGGCCAGTGGTGGTGAAGTGTTAGCAAGGCCCATTTAGATTGTCTTCCTCACATACCTTTATGCCACATGGTGAGATCCATCTGGACACTATTTCTCTTTTAAAGCAAACATTTTTTGGGTAGTTGTAAATATATTCACATTCTAGGTGCTGTAATTTGTATGTGAATTCTTAAATGAGTGGAGTCTGTTTTCTAATAGTTAAGGAAGAAGAGTTAACTGATTATTTTAGCTGCATCATTGATATTAGAGACTGTGTTTATGTGACCATCTTCTCAAGTAAATGTACTCTTAGGTTTTCAAGGTCCATTATGATCATCATCATATTGTATTGTCACCGTCATCATCATCTGTACCTCATGGTTACCCTGAACAAGTCTCTTACTGATCAGAATAGGTGGGGGCCGGGTGGCTCTGTGGCCGTGATGCTCGGCTTGTGATCAAAAGGTTGTGTTTGACCCCAACTCACGGGGGCTTCTTGGTGAGAGAGGTGGTACTCTCTTGTAACTCTGGCAAGCTATATGGTCTTGGCTACCTGGCTCAGGGGGATTCTTTAATAGCCTTGTTATATCAGAACCATAAGCAGCATTAGGCCCCTTCAGGAAGCAGCCTAGAGGAATTGTGTTGTATTAATAATGTTCTAGCAGTAGGGAGCAAAGACCATGTAGTGCTTACTTTGAAACTAATACTGTTCTGCATCAGAAGCACAACAAACAAACAACTGGTGATGGAAGTAATTAAAAAGAGGTGAATGGTGTCACAAGTGTATAAAGGCATCTAATTCCTGGAGTATGTATACAGGCACAAACAGGAGATGCTGTTTGTCATAAAAATAAAACAATTAAATGTGATACCTGCTTTTTACTGCAAGACAGTATGTATGCTTTACTCAGATATTATATTAGTCTGGTGGGTTAGAGTGCCAAGCCATGGAAGTAAAGAGCTGGGGCGAGAAGGCTTTAACCCCAGTGCTGAAGTGGGATGTCAGGAATCTGGTCTTAAACCCCGAGCCACAAATGCCTTGAAATAGGAACAAGTGATGTAAAAATGAATGAATGAATGAATACCTGGTAACATAAAAGTGTCCAAGAGTCCATCAGTCCCTACTGAATAGTTGACTTCTTCCACTCCTTTAGTATACAGGTAACTCGATTTACGCGAGTTTGGTTTATGCGTTTTTGAAATAACACAGGGTCCAAAATCCAAATAAATGTTTAATTTACACGTTTTTTTCACTTATACGCGATATTTTATGGAGTGGCCACCAGATCTCACGCAATTGGACTCACACGGCGCCAAGGCCACACAGCTGAGCTCAGTTCTTACCGCGCACCACTTGAACAACAATACAGTACCCACGCTGCCACGCTACTCAACAACAACAACACCCTCGCTGCTGTGCTACCACGAGGGGAAGGGCAGCCAGAGGAGAAACCACGAGAGGGAGAGGAGTCAGAGTGCTACAGTAGGCAATAAAGGTACAAACCTACCTCTTGTTTGATTTACATGACCTCTTCAAGGACACAATACTTACGTAAATCGAGTTACCTGTATAACCATTTTTTTTTCTGAGCTGTCCTAATCGTTCACTAACTCAGTCATTGTACCTGCAAACATTGAGTGCCCAGTAGTTCATCAGTACCTTGAGAATAGTCTGACTTTTCCCACTCCTTCAGTACATATCCACTCACATTTTTTTCAGATATCCTAATGCTTCACTCAGTCATTATACCTGCTGACATCAAGGGTGTCTAACAGCTCATCAGTGCCTAGAGTATAGTTGGACTTCTTCCACTCTGCCAGTAAATCATGCATGGCAAACTTGATTTTTTTTCTGGGCACTCCTTTCTCACCCACAAGAAGTCCATTCACTGGGAACTTAGGCATCTCCCACTCCTGTATTTCCTTCAGGAGCTTGGTGTGGCCACAGTACTTGAGCAGTTCACATGTGTAGAGGAGGGAGATGTCCTTGTTCCTCTTATTCCCTATCACCATGTCTACTAAATGATCCTGAATGTCCTTTGATGTGTAGAGTGTCGCTGCATCTCTGTGCCACACGATATGCAGGAGAATTTCTTGCTCCCTTTTGGAACACTTGACGCGGGCGATGAGCTTGGCGCACTCCTGCTCGCTGGAGAATCCCGCGGCTAGAAGGGTCATGTGGTGCAGGTCCGTAGGTGCCAGGCCAACCTCCTCGCACCGCCTGTACAACGCCCTCACGTTCTCACAGTTGAAGGTCTCTGGGAGGCCCACATGCTTCCCGACCCCCAGCTCCACCATCTTGATCAGCAGCTCCCCACCGAAATTCCCAGGGATGATCTTTTGCAACTCCGTCCAGATCCTCTCCCCTGATATCCTGTCCAAGCCATCAGTGTTGGCTCGGATACTCTCTAAGATGTGCGGGCAGTGGCTGTCTGGCTCCCTGGCTATCCTGCCGTAGAACCTGAAGTAGCGGAGTATCCTTAGGTAGTCCTCCTTGATACGTGTGTCTGCCTCACCCACAAAGGTCACCCGTCGCTCCTCCAGGTGTTTGCTCCCCTCAAAGTAGTCATAAACTGTCCCGTCCAGTCCCAGAAACATGGCGTTGATGGTCAGGTCGCGGCGCCCGGCATCCAGCTCCCAGTCCTTGGTAAAGCTGACCTCTGCATGCCGTCCATCAGTTACCAGGTCAATTCTCAGCGTGGTGCACTCGTAGTTTTCCTCCTCCAGTCTCACTGTCACTGTGCCATGCTTCTCCCCGCCAGCGTTGATCATCCGCACGTCCTCCTCCGTGAACATGGCCTTCATCTCATCAGGCGTAGCGGTTGTGGCAAAGTCCAAGTCCTGCGGCACCTTCAGGAGTAAGCATTTGTGTTAGTATTTTACACTGTGTCAGCTTTTATATTGGTGTTTTATTTTAATATGACAGTGATATTGTTTACAGAGACAGGTCTCCCCTGCTTTACGATGGTTCATTTTTACGAGATTTTGCTCTTAAGATCATCATACTTTAATTATTCTTGTTCTTTTATGGTCTTTCTGGCTTGCTTTTATGACTGGTTGTCTTTACTTATGCTATTTCATGTATTTAGCTATGCATATGTACTGTTAATTTAGGTTCATATTCACTCTGATAATGATTTAGATAAATTGCAGTCCAATAATCATCATGGCATTAGGTTTTTTAAGATCACTTACCTACTATACAAATTTAGGAATGCAACCCTATTAATTAAACATCAAGTTCCCAATATGATCGTTTTACTTCATGATCGTTTTTTAAAGAATGTAACTCAACTGTAAAGTGGGGAGAACCTGTATGTTAATTTTTCCATGTGTGTTAAGAATGGAAACAAATTTGGTTGTCACACAAAGTTCATGAGTGTGTCCATCCACCCACCTTGCCCAGCAGCAGGTCCCGCACGGCCCCGCCCGCCACCCTCAGCTCGTGGCCGTGGCTGGTGAACATGTCCGCCAGCTGCTTCACGCCTGGCCGCAGCACAGTGCTCATCTGACTCTCCCCCAGCTGCATGGTGTGAAGGTCCTGGGGGTGCATGAGGGGAAGGTTCAGTTGATGGGGCGATGAATAGCCTTTGTAATGGCACTTCTGTTGCAAGTATTTTTCACTGTGGGTTCTGTTCCTGCAATTTACTTTTTCTCTTTTTCCAGATTCCATGCATCAGAATTCTTTTTAATTCAGTGTCTTGTTTACTGAATAGAAACTTTCCTATGCCTATGACATCATTTGAGTGTTGACAGGGTCTCATCAACTATTCCTAAGGTCTAAAAGGAGACTATCGGGTTCTCACTAGTGTTATTTTAGGTTCAAGGTACGGAAGTGTCAGACTACCACCAGGATCATTAAACTACTCCTAGAAATACTGAAAACTACCACCGGGAATACTGAAATACTGAAAACTACCACCAGGATCATTAAACTATTCCTAGAAATGCTGAAAACTACCACCAGGATCATTAAACTGTTCCTAGAAATGCTGAAAACTACCACCAGGATCATTAAAATATTCCTAGAAATACTGAAAACTACCACCAGGAATACTGAATACTACCATCAGGATCATTAAAGTATTCCTGGAAATGCTGAAAACTACCACCAGGAATACTGAAATACTGAAAACTACCACCAGGAATACTGAAATACTGAAAACTACCACCAGGAATACTGAAATACTGAAAACTACCACCAGGAATACTGAAATACTGAAAACTACCACCAGATTAACTATTCCTGGAAATACTGAAAACTCCTAAGGGGTGCGCGCCCCCTGAGACCAACAAAATACCGTCAATGTCAGTGTAAGGCACAGGGAGGATGAACCATAAGGGACACAGGGCTCACTCACCCTGGCAAGGCGTCGTTGTAGCAGCTTAGGGACGGCAGGATATCGTGTGCGGAGGATGCGTGCCGCGAGGCCTGCCACGGACACCACCATCGTCATCATCAGCAACAACACAGCTGGCGTAAACACAGGATTGATGATTGATTGTTTATTGTTGCAAGTAAACAACAAAGGAGAAGGGAAGAGCATGCCATCCCAACCCCCAGGAAGTACAGAGTGTGATTATACAACTAAGGATACCTACATGTGGAAGTAGCACCAGGAAACTAAAAAGATACAATGGTAGGGGACAAGTGCTAACAGATTGAAATTACGGTGTGTGTTGCAACATTCTCATATACGCATATTGAATTTAACGTTTTTTGTCTCCCGTCGAGATGATGAAATTGGTTTTGACTACTAGTTCGTCTTCGTCTTATTGAGTGAGTAATAAGTTTATGTGTTAGCATGCACCCATATCGTAATTCTGTAGCCTACTTTGTAAAACACGATATAAGTTATTAATGCTGTATTATTTGTATATATCCATTGATCTTGGTCATGATCAGCAGCGAGCACAGATTTCAACTCTTCCGCATGTCATTGCAACGGCTCCTATTTTACGTAGATTTTTCCTTTGTGACTGCTTTCTTCCATTGTTATACAGACATTTTAGTATGAAATTTAATTCATCTGCTTTCATTTCCATTTGATAACTGTAAATGGCTCCTGGTAGTGTCTCCCCCCCGGCCGCCAGGGGGGAGGGCCGGTGGTGTGGTGGCCAATGAGCGGCGCCGCGGCGTTCAAAGCTTCCCAGGCCTGGCGCGGGACGGACCCCTCAGTGTTACCCTCATTGTACAGTGTGCACGCCTCCATTAACCAACGACTACCACCCCACCTTCTTCGCCATGGCTCTGAGGGCAAGACAGCTTAACAAGGTGGGTGTGGAGGGTGTGTGCAGGGCGTGGCAGGGTGTTACATGTGCGGGTGTTTTGAGGTGAGGCTGCCATGATGGTCCCGCCCGGCGGTTTAAATGGCCGCGGGGACCCACCTGGCAGGAACTCGGTATTTAAGGCCCATCGTGACTCTCCCCAACTTTGCTTTCCCGTCCGTGACTGCACCATATTAAAGGCCACCATATATTCCGAATTTATGCATGTTGACGGGAATTTTGAATAATGCCTATGTTGATCATTGATGGAGTCTTACTTTGGTTATTTTTCTTTTCTTTTTTTCTATATTTATTTATTTTCTGGCTCTTCCCTCCACGACTTTTTGTTTCCTATCACTCTCAGTGTGTTGGTGGCTCTGTATTATCTTACAAATTCATTAATGTTGAAGGGGATTTTAAATGATGCGTATGTTTATCATTGCTGGAATCTGGTTATTTTTCCTTTTTTTTAATACTAATTCGTTTTCCGGCTCTTCCCTCCACCACCTTTTGCTTCCTATCACTCTGTGTTGATGGCTGTGTAATATGTTCAGAATTCATTCACGTTGAAGGGATTTTTAAATGCTAATGCGTATGTTTGTCATTGCAGAAGTCGGGTATGTTTTAAATAACTTGTTCTATGGCTCTCCCCTTTGCTGCCTATCGCCTCTAATGTGCTTGTGGCTCTAATGTCCCAAAGTCATTCATATTGAAGGGAATTTTAAATACAATTATTTATTATTATTGGAGTCGCATATTACTTGGTCCTTGTGCTTCCTGTATATCACCCCAATGTTCTAATGGCTCTAGAATGTGCTAGGGATCGAGACATGTTCTTTACTTTTAATGTAACGTTTTATAATGTGTATATTACTCATTACTGTAATAATGTATTTTCCAAAGATTTAAATTTGAAGCAATAAACAAGTTTAAAAGGTCATACAAGGGGGGGTTAAGGATGGCACATGGGTGGTGCTGTGCATGGATAAAGCTCATGCACACCCCTGGACTATCTACCCCCCCTGAACCTTATAAACCTTCTGCCTTCAGTTGGTATTTGTTATATATTTTTGTCTTTGATTCTACCTCCATGCTAGTTTGATGAAATGTGGACTAATTACTAAATTAAGATTGGTAATTTCTCTTTCTAGTTGTATAATCACTTATTTACTGCCTGCATGGGGGTTGGGATGGCATGTTCCTCCCTTCTCCTTTGTTTCTTTCCTGGATTTTTTACCTGGATGGGGACACGCCCAATCCTAAAACAGTATGATGTCTCCAACCAAAACTGCAGCTGAAGAATTTTTATGAAGATGGTCAGATGGTTGGCTAATATGACATCACAAGATGGCACGCACAACTACTAATTTTCAATACCCAGTCAATAACAACAATCCAAACAAAACACCCAACAATAAACTATCAATCAATCAGTCTTCCTGCCAGATACATAATTTAATTTGGAATGCTTCCTTGATGGATTACTGAATGCCTGCACTTATTCATATGGTTTATTTGTAATTGAAATGCACTGCTGGTATTATTTTCTCTTGCACACACTACATGGATAAGGATATGATGAAGAAAATAATTACCACTATGATCAGACCAAAATTGGAATATGCAGAGGCAGTGTGGTCTCCCCATAAGAAGAAACACAAAGAAACTAGAAAGAATACAAAGGATGGCAACAACATTGGTTCCAGAGCTGGAGGGATTGACATATGATGAAAGACTAAAGGAAATGGACTTACCAACACTTGAACAAAGAAGAGAAAGGGGAGACCTAATACAAACCTATACATTATTGAGCAAAATGGAAGAAGTAGATAACGAGAAATTACTACTAAAAGAATGAATTACCACCAGGAACACAAGAGGACATAGTAAAAAAAATGAGGAAGGGAAGATACTAAAGAGACATAAAGAAATATAGCTTCCCGTAAAGAAATATAGAGGTTTGGAAGGGACTAAGTGAGGATGTAGTATCAGCAAGGAGTGTGCAAAGCTTTAAGGAAAAGTTGGATAAAAGCAGATACGGAGACTGGACCACACAAGCGTAAAGCCCAGGCCATGTAAAACTACAACTAGGTAAAATACACAGACACACACACACACATACACACTCTTGAAATGACCCTGAGAAGGAGACAGTCCAAGCCAAGAATATTAATGAATATAAAGGTAATTGATGTGAGATTTGGAGACAGGACTGGAATGAATATAGCCACACACAGAGCACAAGGTTAGATTTGTGTTGCATCATCCATTCATTCCACCAGTTCATTCAGGTGGTCATGCTAGTCCAGAGGACCACAGGTGGTGATATAAAAAGAGAATTAAGACAAATGTTGAGAGAGAGAGAGAATTATAGATGTAGATACAGATTCCTTCATCTCCATCTTCCCCATAACCTTACCTTACCTAATAGCACTCAGTTTACACACTACAGTGCTGCAAAATTAATTTCTTAAGCTGTTTTTAAACCATTACTTAGCTCTGCAACATTCATTCTGAATTTTTTTTCTTTTAATTCCTACTTTTTGCCGCTCAGTCTCTTTGGGTAACTGGACAGTGTCACCAACAAACAAAGATACCACCAATAGTTTCTTCACACCATTCATGTCTTTATCATATCATACTTCATGACTGCATATCTAGCTTGTGAATACAGTCTTTGCTGATAAAATCGAAAACATAAAAAAATTGAAATCAAAACCTACCTTGACTTTCTTTTCATGATTCATAATTTTCAAAATTATTTTGATTGCCTCTTCTCCCTGTCTTTATTTTGAGGGGATAGTAATTAGCACAGAAGAGTGGCGTGCCCTGCATTGTAGTGGGTCTGCAGGTCCAGATTATCATCGGTTTCTTATTCTTTGAAATTTCATTAGTTGTATGGAGGAACTTCCATTGCCTTCACTTTTATGCTCTTCAACCTTGTCTTCAGTCACTCTTTCTCTCCACCCATTTGTTCTTATGTCCCCATCATGAAGAGTGCAGGGCAGTAAAGTTAAGTAGAGCTCCCTGCCCAACCTGCCATTCTCCCACAGATGACGGACCAGAGCATTGGGCCGCGCAAGGTGGAGGCCAAAGTGTACCAGGGCCCCACCTTGCACCGCACGGCCCTTGGGGAGATGAGCAACAGCAACCTGTCACGCATCAGCCTCAGGGGGTCTAAGGCCATGGAACTGCTGAAGAAACAGACACAGCAGCCACAACCACCCCCAGCACCAGCACCAGACTGTGGGGACCCTTCACAGCTCAAGGGCCTGTCCAGGGCGTCCTCACTCTCCTTCAAGAGGTAAGGGGCTGCCAGCTGGGAGGATCAGAGTGTTTAGACTTGGTATAACTTTTTTCTGTTTTTTCCAGTCAAGAAAGTCTCATATATTACTGAGATACATACAGCATAAAATGAAGTACAGTATAATTCAAAACTATACATTGATTATTTTTTATTTTTTTTGTTTTATCCCTTGGTCTGCATTACATTCAACCTTTCCTTTTTGTCAACTTGTTTTCTTTCATAGGATGAACATGTTTTCTTATTTTTTTAATCATTAATTTTTTCCTACTTGTCTGTCTCTCGTTACCATAAAGAATGTGACCCTCAGATACAATGGTAAGGAAAACATTCAGCCCAAACCAGTACTGGAGAAGGTGAAGGAGGTGAACAAGAAGGAGGAGGATGTGGTAGAGGAGATGGAGGTGGAGGAGCTGGCCGTCGCATTCTCCACCCAGAGGCTCAACGTGGAGGACATCGACTCCCAGGATGCCGACAACCCCCAGCTGGTGTCGGAGTATGTGTGTGACATCTACAAATACCTCAGGACTTTAGAGGTGAGGTGCTGAGGCTGTGGTTTGGTTTGATTAACCCGGTAGCTGCGGGGATCATGTTGCTTACAGGCCCCTCTAAGCAAGAAAAATGAGAAAAAATCATCACTCACGCAAACCACTTCATAATATATATCAACGCATTTGTGATCAGTTTATGCATCATCTATTTTGGGGGGTTTATATCATGGCAAAAATTTGGCCCATCGCTTCTACACGGTAAAGCCACAAGTTTGGCTCGTCACTGCTACCGGGTTAAATGTCCCTCTCCCTTGCCTTTGATTCTACTGCCCCTTCCCTCCCTCATTGTCTCTTCCTCCCCTTCCCTCCCTCATTGCCTCTTCCTCCCCTTCCCTCCCTCATTGCCTCTTCCTCCCCTTCCCTCCCTCATTGCCTCGTCCTCCCCTTCCTTTCCCCTCTAAATATGTGGTTCCCAACATTCTTGCACTTTTTACTTTACTCTCACTGCCTCTATTTTTCATATCCATGCCTGCTTATCAAGGGAGCTCTGGGTCTATCATTTTTTTATTTTTCCCTTGATTCCTTTTCCTGGATCTAAATAATAATAATAATAATATCAAAGAGCAGTCATAGCATATGCCTCTAGCTTTACCTGTACTTTTGTTATCATAAGTTATAAAAAGTAATACACATGCACTTCTATAAGGAAAACATATTATCATAGTGCCCCCTCCTTTCCCCTCCATGTCATCCACCTTCTCACTTTTTTTTTACAGTAGAGGAAACAGTTCAAGGGCAAAAAAAAAGGAAACAACAATGAAAAAAAAAAGCCCGCTACTCACTGCTCCTACAAAAGACTCGATAAGAGTGGTCGAAAGATAGGTCAATTTCGGGAGGAGAGATGTCCTGATACCCTCCTTATGATCACAGTATTTGCAGAACCATGACTCCTTGCTCCAATAATGCACTCGCTCAACTTTTCCCCTACACATTCTCCACCTTGCCCTTATGACCACAGTAGTTTTTAATTACAGCACCATGATTCCACCCCAATAAATCAACCCATTCTTTACACATCCTCCACCTTCTCACCCTTCTCCCATGTTGCAGGACAATTCACCAGTCCAGCAACAGTACCTCGAGGGCCAGATCATTACCCACAAGATGCGTGCCATCCTCGTCGACTGGCTGGTGCAGGTCCATCACCGCTTCACCCTCATGCAGGAGACGCTCTACCTCACAGTGGGCATCCTCGACAGATACCTCCAGGTGGGTTGACGGAAGAGGGAGAGGGTGAGAAAGGGAAGGAGGGTCATAGGAGGAAAGAAAGGGAAGGAGGGTTATGTGAGAAGAGGAAGGGTGGAATTTGGAGAGAAGATGCATAGGCGAGACACAAGGATGAATGGAAGAATGAGATAAATTGTTGGTGGTAAAAGGAGAGAAAGAGGGAGATGGAGGAAAGGAGGGAGGAACTGATGCTGCAGAACTTGAGGAAACTAGAACTGAGAAAGGAAGTTTTGGGAGTCTAAAAGGAGGGTTGATCAACGCTTAACCCTTTCCATGCGCGCAGTGTGGACGCGACTATCCTCTCAGGCGCAGTCAGGCAGCCCAATTGGGGGTCTCTTTAAACCTCTGTATCTCAAAAACTATTCATCACAGCTAAAAACCAAAAACACCATTGGAAAGAGGAGGTCCAGAGCTATAGGAGTTGGTTATGTATGCCTCTCTTGCGATCGTACATGCACGTTCTTGGAGTGTTGAATGTTAACACTTACGTCAGTGCGTGCGTGATGATCAGCCATATTGAGGGAACTGCAGACATCTTTTCTTCAGATTCTGGCAAGGGAGCATTGCCAACTGCAATATTTACAACTATTTGGTCAAAGCATCAGTCGGTGATAGGTGAAGCTATGCAAAAATGCCGCTATATTGGGCAAGAACATCCACCAGTTACTCGTCCGTAGATTTGCCGCGCTGGGCTGATATGATTTTCCACCAAATTTAGTGAAGAATCCACTCAATTAGCAATCCTGTGTTGTGAGAATTAGTGTTGGAACACTCTCATACACGGAAGATTTGAGTGCGGGTGGAGGTCGCAGTGGGTGTTTAGCTCCACCAGCAAATACGCCTAACGCCTGCTGCAAGCGTTTAGCAATGAAAGGGTTAATGCAGAAAGAGGAAAAGAACAAACAAATATGAAGTTATCCTATTTCCAGGAGTCAGGGTAGGGAGTCAAAATGGTCTCCGTCAAAAGAAAGTTAAAAATATCGCAGAAGAGAGTATCAGGGGCAGTATTATGACTTTTCTGGAACTAATTTTGATCATTCCTTTTGGCTGACTTTTTTTCTGAGTATTTCAAGGATATTATTTCTTGCATTGTTTAGCCCTTGGTCTGTCTTTACCATAAATAGTAATTGACTTCCTCCTCTCCCTTTAGTCATGAGGAGAGACTACCAAGAGGAATTTTATGACATTAGGAACTAAATTTAATCATTCTTTTTAACTGATATTTTTTTCTGAACATTGCAGGCATTTTTTTATTGGTCTTTCCATTGTCTTAGCATTGTTTAGGCCTGTCTACCATAAATAGACCGCTAGTTGCAGCGCCATGATAACACCTCAATCAATCCCCCTCCCCTAAGGTCGTGAGGAACACCCCCCGCAACATGCTGCAGCTGGTGGGGGTGACGGCCATGTTCATCGCCTGCAAGTTTGAGGAGATGTACTGCACTGACGTGGGCGACCTGTCCTTGATCACCGACAAGGCCTACACCAAGCGGGAGATCCTCGCCATGGAGGTCAAGATGCTGAAGGCGCTCAAGTTCAACATCTCCTTCCCTCTGCCGCTGCACTTCCTTAGGCGGAACAGCAAGGCCGGCTTGGTGAGTTGTAGTATTATAGTATCCTTTATTTTTTATTTTATTTATTTATTTATTTATTTTTTACAGTAAAGGTAGAAATTGACTATTTTTGGATGGCCATTTGGGTGAGGAAATCTAACAAGTTATTAGTCTTTCCCAAACTTCAATACGACTTCCAAAATTTTGCATAGCTGTCCATCCCCATAAGGGACAATAAGGACATTAAAAGGGAAGAAGAAGAAAATTTAGCAAAACATTTCCTACATTTGCACTTCAAGCACTGACCTTAATGAGTAGGTTATTATTTTTTTTACACCAAAGGAAGCAGCTAAGGGTAAAAACAAAATTAACAACAAAAAAAAGCCTGCTGAGCACTTCTATAAAAGAGAATAGATCAAAGTTTAACAAAGAAAGCTGCTGATTCTGACATATGTGATTATAACAAATGGTAAATTATGTGCTGATACAAATCATCACTCATATGCTGCAAGCCTGACATGTTATTCATCTGACAGGCAATACATATACTTATTCATACCTAGTAGTGGCAATAATTACGTCCTGTCTTGCTAAAACCTTGTGTGTGGATTAGGTGGACTCCAGGCACCACACACTAGCCAAGTACCTGATGGAGCTGTGTCTGCCGGAATACTCCATGTGTCACTTCAAGGCGTCCATCCTCGCTGCTGCTGCTCTCTGCCTCACACTCAAGTAAGGCGCCAGTTGTCACTTCTCTGCCACCCTTTGAAGTGCGTGAATATTCAGTACTGTGTGAAGTGTTCACTGGTGTCTCGTATTCATTGAAGGAAGAAATGTATAAGATAAATTTGTTGATAAGTTTGATGAGTTTAAAGCAAAATTCAGCAGCCACCTGTTAACTCATCAGGCATTATTTTTTTATCTTTTTATTCTCCTTACACTACACATTCAGTGAAGGAAGAAATGTATCAAGATAAATTTGTTGATAAGTTTGATTAGTTTAAAGCAAAATTCAGCAGCCACCTGTTAACTCATTAGGCATTATTTTTTATCTTTTTTTCTTTTTATTCTCCTTACTTTTCTGTTTATGATTTACCCATGATGCCCTTTTTGTGGATCTCAATAACAACAGTACCGTATAATGATAAATGTGTTGATTAGTTTGATAAGTTTAAAGCAATAGTTATCACCCACCTGTTAACTCACTAGGTATTGTTTTTTTCCTTTTTTTTTCCTTTTATTCTTCTCTTTATTTTACTGTTCATGATTTTCCTTTGATGACCTTTTGTGATCTCACTAATAATAATAAAAGAAACTCCTCTATTCCTTGTATAAATATAAAGTACAAGTCAACATCCACTTTGTTAAATCATTAGGCATTGTTCTTTTTATTCTTCTCCTTATTTTATGGTTTGTTTTCCCTTGATGCCTTTTCATGCGTCTCGGTAATAATAACAAGAGGAAAAACTCATCTATGCCTTGGGCTTTTCACAGGCTGCTGGATGGAGGAGAGTGGAATGACACGCTGATTTTCCACTCAAGCTACACGGAAGAGCAGCTGATGCCCGTCATGTGCAAGATTGCCACCATCGTTGTCAAGAGCCATCACTCAAAACAACAGGTGGGTGCTCATGTGACAATGGCAATGTTGCCTCTTCTTTTTTTCTTTGTCTTCTCCATCTTCTCCCTCTCCTGTCTTCTTTTCCTTTTTTCTTTTCATATGTCCCTATTTTCTCTTACTCATGGTGTTTGTATACTCTCTTCTCCTCATCTCGTTACCCCTTTAGGTCATGTCAAAACACCTCTTGATATATTAACAGCAGCTTTGGCCACTTTGCAGTGCCATATGACCTCAGTAGTTGCATTGCCATTTCATACCCCAATAAATCATTCAGTTGGCCATGGTGCATCTTTAGGCTCTGTCAGAACATGTTCTCTTGATATATTTTTGCCTGCTAAGGATGAATATTACAGTCTTCATTTATAGTCCATCTCCCATTCTTAGGGTTAGACTTGCAATGATCCTCCTCCATATCGATCAGTCCAGTGCTAATCCTTCCTCTATTTCTAACACATCCAAGTCTTGTGTCGCTGTTCCTCTCCATGTTCTCCTAGGTCTTCCAACTTGTCTCCTACCAGGTACCTCCATTTCCTCCACCATCCTTAGCACCCCATCTCTTCTCAATTGTTCGAGCCATTGCAACACTTTCCTCTGTACCTCTTTCAAACCCTTAGCCGCTTCCTCACTGGACACACATGATAATGATGGTCTATGTGTTTGGAATTTCAGGCGGTGAGGCAGAAGTACGACTCGGCCAAGTTAATGAAGATCAGCAAGATTCCGCAGCTGAAGTCTGACCTGATATCCAAGCTGGCCGAGAGAAGCGCCTCTTTCTCGTGAGTGTCCTGCGCGCCCTCGGATGGACCCCCTGGCTCGCTTTGTAAATACTAGTCTGTAGAGAAACCTGATTTATTTTGTACCTTCCTTGTGATCTGTATTATATAATGAAGATAATGATATTCTTTTTGCGCTGTATGCCATATATATATTCTGTACTGAGGGTGGGTTTGCCGGTTCTTGCACACTCCTCCAGTTTTCTAGTTCTTGTTTCAGGGAAATTTACGATGGAAAATATGACGGAGGTATAAAAGTTTTCAAAGTAAAGATTAATTTTTCTTTTATTGATTTTTTTAATAACTTACTTACCTCTACTCAGTTTTCCATAGGAGTAGTTTCCCTGATGTGAGCACAGATTGAAAGGGTGTGTGCAATACTGTAAAAATACCCACCCTTCTCGGGACTTGTTCTATAGGTATGTATAATAACTTAAGTGAGGCACTGTGATCTTTTTTCACCGATCAAAGCATTGCTGCATCTTCATATTTTACCATCAGACAGGAAAGGAAAGATTGGTAGCAGCAGTTCTCGGAGTAGCCATACAAGAAGGTAGTGTTTTGTATGGACTGGTTATCTGTTTTTATACTTTTTAATCCATAACTTCTTGTATCCCGTTGGGGAGTTCTTTTTACAAGCTTTAGCAACAGTGTGTGACAGAGGGCAAGTGTGGGGGACTGGAGGCATTAATTTCCCCTGTGTTATAAATCAGAGTTAGAGAATAGAAGAGTGTGACCAACTTCATCACAGCTGCCATGTTGTTATCAGAAGAACCCTTAGTGATGGACATACAGTAGTGTTTTTTGTGCTTTTGGTACTTCTTCGAGATTCCAACTATACATAGAGCACAAGAAAAGTATTATTGGATTAGCATCAGTCTGAATTTCATGTAGCTCTTTTTGTAACAATGTGTTGCCTGTTATGAAAGTGGCCAAAGTCTCCTGTTCTATGGCTCTGGTATGAAGTTCCTTGCTTGTCCTCACACTCTAAACATACTTTTTAACAATGGATCTGTGAGTAGTCTTGTAGCATCAACAGTACGCTCATGGGATTAGGGAAGGTTTGCCAGAATAGTTTATCTCTTTAGGGGGTAACTTAACTCTCCTGTCTTGGTCTTCATCCAACCTTTACTTTTTACTTCTTATAGTGTTAACTCTCCTCTAAAGTTCTTAACACAGACTGTCCATCTCTTCCTGGGTCTTCCTACTGTCCTCCTTCCTCTAGATTGCCATAACTTGTATATCCATGGTCATTATCTGTTAGTTCATTGACTTTCATTTATGTACTTCAGATAATTAAGGTCTTCATGCATCTTTTACTCTTTTTTTCTTTGAGTGTTCTTTTTTACACAGTCTATCCACTTCCTCCTGGGTCTTCCTATTGGCCTCCTTCCTCTAGGTTGCCATGATATGTATGTCCATCTGTTGGTTTATTTGGACGTTCATTTATATACTTCAGATAAATCCTCTAGGGTAGTTATTGCCTTAACATGAATGCTGTTTGGAAGTGCATGAGGAAATAAGTGGACTTGCTCTGTGTTGTAATGTCTGGCTAATGTTCTTCACATGCAAATGTTAGAAGAATTCGGACCAGAAGTTATATTATTTTTATATTTTTTTACGTCAAAGGAAATAGCTCAAGGGCAATAAACAGAATCAGAGCCCGTTAATCGCTGCTCCTGCAAAACCAAACAAAGGAGTGGCCAGAAGAGAGGTCAGTGGTTGGTTGGTATGGTTGGTTAGACAAGTATCCATGCATGAGTTCGATTTTTAGTTCGCTTTTTTAAAGACGATATTGTACATTTTACATCCCTCAGTACCTCAGGGTGTGTTGGACCATTTGTACTCATCAGTTAGAGTAGTATAAAAAAAAAGTTCTTGAGAAAAGTGATGTATTAAAGTGAGTCAAAGTGAGGTTGATTATACTTAATTTTGACAGTATCCTTTTTGTATATTAGCTTATTTTGCAGAGCTTTTTTTCCTTTGAGTACTAATTGGATTGGTACATTACTAATTGGTGAACACATCTTAAGTTGTTACCACTGCTGTTATTAGTCCTTTTTTTATTGTTTTCTCTCCGTGAGCCGTGGTCTGAACATGGCTGGTGAGGATACTTGTGTGTGGAGTGTGGATTCAGGAAAGCTCATTATTACTATTATGTTTTAGTCAGCCAGAGAGTGTGTGTGTGTGTGTGTGTGTGTAATTGCCATTCCCATTTCTTGAACAAAGTGAGGATAAATTTTAAGTTACTGGTGGAAGAAGACTATGAATGTGTGTGCGTGCGTGTGTAATTGCTATTCTCATTTCTTAAACAAAGTGAGAAGTTTTAAGTTAGTGGTGGAAGTTGACTATGAATGTGTGTGTGTGTCACCCATGTTGCATGCTACCAAGCTGTCAGTCATATCACTTATTGTCATTAGATGTAAGAGATTATTCAGTGTATGAATAAAAAATAGAACCCACTCTGCCTCGTAGTAAACCTGAAATCAATACATGGGCACAAGACAACGTAGAGTATTGCGTTAGAAGTCCCCACCTGCCTGGTTTTCTTTGTTTCATTTCACATTACCATTTCTTGTTTACCTCGTTAATTGACTTATTATTTCTAGCGATCTTTTTCTGTACTTTTGTCTACATTTTTTCCCATTATTTCGAATTTCCCCAAAAAATCATGAATTAGATTTACATACTTGCAATTTCATTTCATCTCTAGGTCAACGTGTTTCCAGTATTTTATCTATTTATAGCAGTCTCTATATGTGCTTTTTTTCTCATTATTTTGCATCATTACTTTTTATTTTATTCCTGACAAAACGAATATGTTAATCAGATTTACTTTCAATTCCACTTTATAATCTTTAGAGGTCAACATGTTTCCAGTAACTTATTTCTAGCAAAACATGTTATATTTTCTTGGCTTTTTCCCACATTATTTCGTCTCATTACTACTCATTTTACTTCCAGATAAAAAGATAAAAAAACAATTAGATTTACCTTCATACATACTTTCAATTTCAGTCCATCCTTAGAGGCAAACATGTTACCAGTATTTTGTCATTTATTTCTTGCAATCTATATATGTCTGCTTTCTTACCATTAGTTTTTATCATTATATTTCGTTTCCAGTTAAAAAACAAAAAATACAAAAGGAATATTCTTTATTATCTACATACTTTCAATTTCACTCAATATTTAGAGGTGAACATGTTTCCAGTTATTTATCATTCTTTCGCATCATTACTTTTTATGTTGTTTCATTCCTGACAGAAAAGAAAAATATGTTAATCAGATTTGCTTACAATTTCCCCATATTTAGAGGTGAACAAGTTTCCATCAGAGGCCATCTTAAGTCTTTATCTCCTGGCTTGCTCATGGCGTGGCCGGGTGGTGACGGGCTTCCACCTGCGTGATGGATGGGCGGCCCTGGCCAGCCTGACCAGCCCTGACCCCCAGCGGCGGTCCACCCACGACGCCCCTTTCAGGTCACCCACGTGGCATTCCGCTGAGCTCATGCCAAGTGACTCTTCAGCATTATTCATTTCTGGGTCTTGGATGGGCGGTACACATTCTATTTTATTTACCATCAACTAATTTACTATTCATGATCATCTATTTCTTACTTTATTTACATTTACTTTACTGTTTACTTTCTATTTACTATTTATTAACATCTGAATTGACAATCAAAGCGGGCAACCTCGTAATGAGCTAATACAGGCTTTCTGTTGCCTGTATTCCCATGTATCATCTCTGCATCATCTCTTAATGCGACACAAAGAGGCCGCCAAATATGTCTCGTGTTTCTTAACTTCTCAAGGCTAAGGAGATTCCGGAAAGTATCAGCACAGCCCTTGAGGTCCTCCTGTTAAGGCACTATTCTTGGCGCCTTTTGTCAATGCTTATCTTTTTTTTTGTGGCCTCTATCGCCTTAAGTCACTTTGTACGATGGCCCACTTCTTCGGCCTCTCTTCCTCCTTATTTTGTTCTTTTCCCGGCATCTGAGTCATTACATGCATTTCTGTACAGCAAGGTAGGCAACTCAAGGGCAAACAAAAAAAGTCCGCTTTATTGATGTTATTTACGTACTTCCTTATTTCACAGCTATTCCTCGTAATTATAAATTATGTTTCCTAATTCCGCGTTCAGAGGGGGAAGGGTGATCTCAGCTTGCACCTTCTCACCGTCCTCGTATTCTTCCTCGTAAATTACAGTAACAGTACATCACCTTGCAGTATAATCTAACCTAAGTATCCTCCCTTTTGGTGTTCTTTTTTTTAGGTGAAGGTAACTAAAACTATAATTATATCATCTCACAAGTACTCTTCCCAACTCACAACTACTCATAACTACGCTCAGCTTCTCTTTCCATCGTTTCCTTATTCTACCTCTCACTCCTGTTTCATTTTCCATCAGTACTATTCTTGAGAGTAAGGGTGACTACAAGCCTTTCCTGTTTTCCTTTCCCACCTTTTCAAAGCCTTACAACCACGTAAATATAACTTAAAACAATAATTATACCTTCATCCCCTTGTTCTATACCTCTCACTTAGAACACAGATTTATATATAGTATTTTATTTACGTTCTCTAAGGATCTCTTAGAGAACTTTATTTATTTTCCTTTCCGACTTCTCATAGCCTTGAAATACTTAGTTGTGGCATTATCTTTTAGGTTAAGGATGGTTGAAATTGAATGAATGAGTTAATATATCTCTCGATCATCTCTACACACATTTTTTTCCACCATACATGGATTCTCCCTCCAACATTTGCCTCAGAATCATGTCTTTTCTTCTTTTGGCGAGTTCTTGGATAGCTTAACAAACTCTTCTTTATTTTTTTCCTATGCAGACATTTTTCCACCATACACACATTCTTCCTCCAACATTTGCCTCAGAATCATGTCTTTTCTTCTTTTGGCGAGTTCTTGGATAGCTGAACAAACTCTTTCCATTATTTTTTTTCCTATGCAGACATTTTTTCATCATACACGCATTCTTCCTCCAACATTTGCCTCAGAATCATGTCTTTTCTTCTTTTGGCGAGTTCATGGATAGCTTAACAAACTCTTCTTTATTTTTTTCCTATGCAGACATTTTTTCATCATACACGCATTCTTCCTCCAACATTTGCCTCAGAATCATCATTCATGTCTTTTCTTCTTTTGGCGAGTTCATGGATAGCTTAACAAACTTTTTCCATTATTTTTTTCCTATGCAGACATTTTCTCAGCGTACACGCATTCTTCCTCCAACATTTGCCTCAGAATCATGTCTGTCTTCTTTTGGCGAGTTCATGGATAGCTGAACAGACTCTCCATTATTTTTTTTCCTATGCACATTTTTTCACCATACACGCATTCTTCCTCCAACATTTGCCTCAGAATCATGTCTTTTCTTCTTTTGGCGAGTTCATAGATAGCTTAACAAACTTTTTCCATTATTTTTTTTCCTATGCAGACATTTTTTCATCATACACACATTCTTCCTCCAACATTTGCCTCAGAATCATGTCTTCTTTTGGCTAGTTCATGGATAACTTTTTCCTTTATTATTTTTCCCCAGTCCCATGCACCCACGTATGTATACACGCACTGCTTATTTTTTATTTATTCTTATTATTTATTCTGTTTACTCTTTGTCTCAGTCCTTGCAGAGCCTCGCAGCCACATACGGAAAAAGCCGCGCCTGGGATAGTTTACTGTAAAGAACCTTGTCACGCGCGGCGGCATGGACAAAATTAGCTTCAGCGGATAAATATGAAGCAATAAGAATAAGAAATAGGAAAGCGATATAAAACAGCATCAAGAAGAGGATACCAGCAATCAGAAATCAGCAAGAAGTCAGTGGTACGAAATAACACTAGGAAATAACAATAAAAATGGGAAATAGGAATAAGAATATAAAATCAGCAATGAAAATAGGAAATATCAACAAGAACAAGAAACCAGCAATGATGATAATATAAAATAGCACTAGGAAACAGCGGTAAATTAGATTAGCCATAAAAATCAGAAATCGGCAACAAGAATCGGAATATCAGCTACCGTAAAAGCAAAGGGATACGAATAGGAATTAATTATATATGAATAAGAAATCAACTAGTCACGTACAAAACAAAAAAGGTTCAAAAGAAGAATACGAACACGAATACGAGCAGACAGAAGAGGCGTTGAGGTGACCCGCTGTGAGGTAGTGAAAGTGACGACCCGCCCTGCTTATTCCTTCCTGCCTGCTGCCCTTCCCTCCTCCTTCCCGCTGCTGGGTGAGTGTTTCTGGTTCTTCCAGGTCACTATGGCATCATCTCAGTGTGATATCTCGTTCAGACAAATAAAGATAATGAGGCATTCCTATTACGTTTATATATATTTGCTTATTTATTGCATTGGGAGTGACTATCATGTTTGCTACCTGCTTTCTCCTACTTCTTTTGCCTCTGCTTCGGGTTCTAGCAGGTTACTGGGTCACTAATATCTTGTCCACGTTAATGAGGGTTCCGTGAATATGATAAATTGCATACATGACATAATTGATGTTTTGGTCATTAGATGCTTTTAGATTAGATTACTTTTGCTTCGGGGCAGGAATCAGCTTTAACAAGTCTCTAGGTCATCATTAGCTTGTCTGAATTAACAAGAAAGCTCTGAGAGAATATTATTTTGTTTGTTTATGAGTTTTTGCATCTAAAGTTACGTCACAACCTTTGATTACTGCTTTGTTGGTCCTCTGCTAGTTTATTTCTGCTTCTGGATAGGCTGTTTTAAGAATGTGTTTTATTAAGTCACAGGGCCATTTATAACTCCTTCAAATCAACAATAAAGCTCTACCGGTATTTTTGTGGGGGAAAAATAGGAAAACAAGACTCGAAAGTGGCATCAACTGACTCTGGGAAAACGAGGAGAGGAGAAAGATAATAGAAACGGGTCTGGAGAAGATTGATTAAGTTTGGTCGCGTAGATGTACCTGCAATATAAGGTTAATGGACACACGTAGTAGTAATAAAACCAAGCCTGGCAACAGTAAGGCGTACTGGTCGACTTGTAGATAACGAAAGGAGAAGGATTGATTGATTGATAGTTTTTTGTTGCAAGTAAACAACAAAGGAGAAGGGAGGAACATGCATTCCCAACCCCCAGGCAGCAGGGTACATACATAGTGTGATTATACAACTAAGGATACATGTGGAAGTAGCACCAGGAAACTAAAAAGATAAAATGATAGGGGACAAGTGCTAAAAAAATAAAGGCCTTGATTTAGTCAGGGAAGTAGACTGAACATATGATAATAAAAGCAAGTCTGGGAAAGGTTAGGTTTGCTCGTGTTGGTATGACTAATATTAGGCTAAAGGACACACTAGTAAAAAAAAGTAAGCCTGGCAATAGTTAGACGTACTGGTTGACTTACAGATAACGAAGGAAGAAAGATAATAAAAGCAAGTCTGGGAAAGGTTAATTAGGTTTGCTCGTGTGGGTATGAGTAATATTAGGCTAAAGGACACACTCATTAGTAAAAAAAAGTAAGCCTGGCAATAGTTAGAAGTAGGCTGGTTGACTTACAGATAACGAAAGGAGAAGAAAGATAATAAAAGCAAGTCTGGGAAAGGTTAATTAGGTTTGCTCGTGTTGGTATGACTATAATATTAGGCTAAAGGACACACTCATTAGTAAAAAAAAGTAAGCCTGGCAATAGTTAGACGTACTGGTTGACTTACAGATAACGAAAGAAGAAAGATAATAAAAGCAAGTCTGAGAAAAGTTAATTAGATTTGCTTGTGTAACTATAATATTAGGCTAATGGACACACTCATTAGTAATAAAAGTAAGAATGGGAATAGCTTGATGATTGACTTGCAGATAACGAAAGAAGGAAGATAATAAAATAAAGTCTGGGAAAGGTTAATTAGGTTTGCTCGTGTTGGTATGACTATAATATTAGGCTAATGGACACACTCATTAATAAAACAAGAAAGCCTTGGAATAGCTTGGTGATTGACTTGCAGATAACGAAAGAAGAAAGATAATAAAAGCAAGTCTGGGAAAAGGTTAATTAGGTTTGCTTTTCAAGGTGTGACTTTAATATTAGGCTAATGGTAATGGACACACTCAGTAGTAATAAAAAGTAAGCCTGGGAGTAATTAGACGTACTGGTTGACTTGCAGATAACGAAAGGAGAAAGATAATAAAAGTAAGTCTGGGAAAGGTTAATTAGGTTTGCTTGTATGTGACTATAATATTAGGCTAATGGACACACGTAGGCTATAACAATGAGAGCAGTAGAAATAACTGTTTATTATATTGTGTTATAATGGTAGTCTTGTATTATTATTATTATTTATTTATCTACTTTAGCAGCGGGGAAAGAGCCGAAAAGATGAGTCAGTGAGCTCCTTCTTATATATAATGTAAAAAAAAAAAAAAAAGAAAGAATCAGTCAGGATATGTATATGTGGTTTGAGGGAGTGGCGCGTAGATAATATATTTGTAGTGTCGAAAGATCAGTAATGACTAGGCTAAATGGGACCCCGGTTTCAATAGTAATAGTTTCATCCATCCTTTCCTCACCCAGTCCTAGGCTAAATACGACCCCGGTGTATAGTAGTAGTTCACGCAAATCATATGTTAATGAATGAGCTGTTATAGAGTTGGCATCCCTTCCCTCTCCCTGCCGTCTTTCCCCTGTTTCTCTCTTTTTCATCCATCCTTTCCTCACCCATGCCTAGGCTAAATGCGACCCAGGTTTCAACAGTAATAATTCACGAAAATCAAATGTTATAAATAAGCTGTTGTAGAGTTGGCATATCCCTTCCTTCTCCCTGCCGTCTTTCCCCTGTTTCTCTCTCCCTTTTTCATCCATCCTTTCCTCACCCATGCCTACGCTAAATGCGACCTAGGTTTCAAAAGTAATAATTCACGAAAATCAAATGTTATGAAAGAGCTGTTGTAGAGTTGGCATCCCTTCCCTCTCCCAGCCGTCTTTCCCCTGTTTCTCTCTCCCTTTTTCATCCATCCTTTCCTCACCCATGCCTACGCTAAATGAGACCCAGGTTTCAAAAGTAATAATTCACGAAAATCAAATGTTATCAATGAGCTGTTATAGAGTTGGCATCCCTTCCCTCTCCCAGCTGTCTTTCCCCTGTTCCTCTTTTCTTTTTCATCCATGCTTTCTTCACCCATGCCTAGGCTAAATACGACCCAGGTTTCAATTGTAGTAGTTCACGCAAATCTAATGTTAATGAATGAGCTGTTGTAGAGTTGGCATCCCTTCCCTCTCCCTGCCGTCTTTCCCCTGTTCCTTTTTCTTTTTCACCCATCCTCTCTTCACCCATTCCTCCCCGTTCCTTTCTCCCTATATACATAACTCAATATTACAGACGCATCTCTATTCTTTATCTCCCGTCCCTGACATACGCTATTAATGAAGAAATGCGAGCTCGTAATATTAAGCTATAGCCCAGTCTGAATGTGACTAGGTTCGCACAGCAGCAGCCTTCCCTCTCCTGCCCTTCTACCCCCTTTCCCTCTTCCTCTTCCTGCATTCTTTCTCTCATCCTTTCTCGTCCCTCCCCTTCTTCCTTAGTCCCTCCTTTCCCTTCCCTCTCCTTCCCTCCTTCACCTTACGATCCTATTCCTATCCCCATCATTTTCTTCTCCCATCCCACTTTCCCTCTCTCCCTCCTCCCCTTTGCTTACGAACCCATCCCTTTCCCTTCCCATCTCTTTCCTACCCATCCCTTTTTTTCTCCTATCACCTCCGTCCTTCCCTCTCTCACCCCCATTTCTGCCCCTTTTTTTTTCGTTCTTACCCATCCTTTTTTTTTCTCTGACCCCACCCTCCCTATTTCTTCCCATTCCTTTCTTCTTCCATCACCTCCCCTTTCCCCTTCCCTCCCTGCCACCTCCTTGTCACTAACCTAGCCTTTTCCACTCGTTTTGACCTCTCTCCCATCCCTTCCTGGCCCCCTCCCACATCACCCATACTCCTTCGATCCCCTCTCCACTTGTGACCAAATGGAGCAAGGTCACCCACGCTTCACCCGTCACCCCCTGATGCTCATTAATTACTGCTCTAATCCCCCGTTGGCGATGCTAATTACCTCACGTTTTAATCAAGGATGAATATAGAGGTACCTTCGTGTTGTTAATGGCCATGATTTTCTTTTCTTTTTCTTTCGTAATGTTAGGTAGGAAGAAGAGTGGATATTTCGGGGCGTGATTAGTGAAAGGATGAGAACTGGGGCTGTTAGTAATACCTTCTCGAGCAGCCTGTGATTATGTCGGGTTTTAGTTAATTAGTGAAGCGGTCTAGATGCGTGGTATTATTAAGTGAGGTTGGTGTTGATATATTCGTCTACGCTGTATTCTGGTAATGAGGATGATGATAATAAGATTGATAACAGTCGGAAGAAAAGGAGGAAGAGGAGAAGGAGGAGGAATTACGAGAACGAGAGGATGAGGAGGAAATGGGAAAGATGAAGAAGAAAAAGAAAAGGAAGATAAAATGACGAATAATATCAAGAAAAAGAAGGAACAGCAAAGAATATCAAGAAGAAAATAAGAAGACAAAAAGAGCAACAATAACGACCAAAGAGACAACAGCAACAATGATAATAATAACAACAACAAAAAACACAACCATAAATAATAAAAACAACAATAACAATACTAATAACAACAATATATAACAATAATACCAACAAGAATATCAATGCCAACTTCCTGCTCATCAGACTCATCCTTAAAACGAAGACGACTTAACAAGCAGAAGAATAATACAAAAACTAGGGCTGAGGATGTCTTCACGCCCAGCCTTGGCCATTGATGCCCCGCTCTCATCTCCGCCCGCAAAAACGACAGACTCACAAAAACCCGCCCGCCTTGCTCCACTGAACGGCGGCAGCTCATGAAGTGGAAAGCGATACGATAATATGAACCTTGTACGTACTGCTTATACTAAGTCTTATGCCCGCCCTCCCTCCTTTCCTTCCTTGCCATTCTCCCACGATTCCCCATCTTGATCGACCTATTCTTGGTTCTCCTTTCTCTTCCTCCTTCTCTTCCATCTTCTTTTCACTTCTTCATCATTCTCCAACGATACCCATCTTGATTGAGCTCCTTCTTCTTCTCTCTCTCTCTCTTCTTCCTTCTCTTCCTCTTTCTTCCTCCTCCTCTTTCTTTCTCTCCTCATCATTCTTCCTCTTCTCTCCGATTCTACTGTCCCACGATATCCATCTTAATTGACTTATTCTTCCTCCTTTCTCTTCTACCTTCTCTCCGTCTTCCTCCTCCTCGTCCTCCTCCTGGTATTTCTTCTTTCTCTCCTAATCAGTTCTTCGTCATTCTTCCTTACCATCTCCTCCCTTTCCTTCTCCTCTCTCCTCTTCTCCTCCGGGTCCTCCCTCTGCTCCTCCTTCTTCCTCTTCAATTTTTCATCCTTAATCTGACACAGTGATTAAAATATGGACCTTATGCTGACCTTTATTCCTTCCTTGGCACTCTCACATGATTACCATTTGATTGAATAGTTTGTACTCCTTCTCTCTCTTCCTCCTCCTCCTTCTTCGATCGCCTCCTTTTCGATTCTTCATTCTATATCTTCCGTCTGATAGTGATATGATGGCTTACTGTAACTTGTTCTTAATATACCTCATCTCTTCTTCTTCTTCTTCTTCTTCCAACTCCTCCTCCTCCTCCTCCTTTTCTTTCTCTAGTCTCGTCGATCATTCATTCTTGACGCAGTGATATCATGAATTGTATCTTGTATTTGCTGCCTTCCCTGCCCTTCTCTCACGACCCTTCCTCCTCCTCCTCCAACTCCTCCTCCTCTTCCTCTACTCATCAATTCTTCACCCTTCATTCGCCGTGCGATACAGTGATTTGATAATGTGGGTGTACCTTGAAATATATTGATGGATGAATGGAGGAAGGAGGGAGAAAGATAAAAAGCGAGTTGGAGGGAGAGAGAGAAAGGGAGGGAGGTAAACTAGCTGAGAAAGAGAGAGAAGGAGGAAAGGGATGGAAGGAAGGAAGGGAGGCAAAGGAGGAGAGTAGAAATACGATGATGAAGGAATGGGTGAAGGAGGAAAGGAGGAAGAGAGTGAGAGGGAAGTAGGTAAACTGTAGCTGAGAGGGAGGGAAAGAAAAAAGGAAAGGAAGGAATGAAGTAAAGTAAGTTAGTAATACATTGAGAAAAAAATCGAGAAAGGAGGGAGATAGGAAGTAAGAGAGAGAGAGAGAGAGAGAGAGAGAGAGAGAGAGAGGTAATCTAGCTCAAAGGGAGGGAAGGAGGAGAGGGATATAAGGGAGGAGGAGGAGGGTAAAAAAAAAGTGATACATTGAATAAGGAAGAGGGAGGGAGGGGAGGACGAAGGACATTGATAGCTATATTGAGGAAGGGAAGGGAAGGAGGGAGAGGAAGGAATGAGGGAGGGAGGGAGACTACCACGCATACTACGAACGCGATACTATAATCTTAATTTACCTCCTCCTCCTCCTCCTCCCCCTCCTCGTCTCTTCCTTATGTTTCTGGTTCGATTTGGTATACGATGTTTTTGACCTTATATATTTTACCACTTTTTTATAATACCTTTCATTTATTTATCTTCCCTTCTCCTCCTCTTCCTTCTCTTCTTCTTATCTCTTCCTTCCTTCCTTCCTTCCTTCTTTTCATAATTTTCATTCCTTTCTCTCTTTTCCCTTCTCTCTTTACTCTCATTTACCATCTTCCCTCTTCCTCCTCCGCCTTCTCCTTTCCTCTTTCTTATCTCTTCCCTCTTAACTTGCTTCCTTCTTTTTATCTTCCTTTTCCATCTCTCTCTCCGTTATCCCTTCTCTCACAATCCTCTCTCTCCCTCCTTCCCGCTTTCCCTCTTTCCTTCTTTATCTTTTCTTTTCTTTCCCTTCTTCCTTTCTTCCCTTTTCTTCTGTTCCTTTGACATTGTTCTCCCTCTTTCTCCTATTTTTCCGTTCCTTCCTTCCTTCATTCTTTTCCTTCTTCCTTCCTCTTCCGTCAGTTTATATTTTTAACACAATTACACGACACAGATTCTACTTCTCTTACTTTTATCATTCGTTCTATTTTTTTACCTCCTTTTCTCCCCCTCCTCCTCCTCTTGCCTTCCTTCCTTCCTCTCCCCAGTGGCTTCACGTCGTTGAAAGAATTTATATTATGCCATTTTTCTTGTCTCGCCTCCCACGGTGCAATGCTATTTATCTCCTCCTCCTCCTCCTCTTCTTCCTCCTCCTTCTCCTCCACTCCGCGGCGTTTTCCTGTGATATAAATGACCACATGTTGAGTTCAAACCTCCCTGACTGACTGACTGACTGATTGGTTGGGTATGGTGGCTACTGAGTGGTTGACTAACTGGGTGACTGACTGATTGACTGACAGGCATATTAAGTGGCTGACTGATTTGCAGACTCTTTGACTGGCTGGGCAAATGACTGACTGACTGCTTGACTGACTGACTGACTGGCTGGGTGAATGACTGAATGACTGACTGACTTGGTGACTGACTGACTGACCGACTGAGTGCTGACTGAGGCTGAGTGAATGAGTGGATATGCCTATGTGGTTAGGTCGTTGAACTGAGACAAACAGAGAAATAAAAAGAACATAAAATCGAATCAGTTTATAGATTAGAAAAAGGAAAAGGAAATAAAAGATAAATATTCATGAGCGGTTTGCCTCGCTGGTGACCCGACAACTGGTCCTCGAGTGGGTGAAGGGAATGTGAGGTTTAATTTGTTGTCGGTAAGAGGAGAGAAACAGTAACAACACTCGTGCATATTTTCCAGGTAGGCAAGTAATATGTAGGCTACTTGATTTGAATTTCGCTGCGGCAAGTTTAGTAATGTGTGTATATATTCCTGTTTTTTTCCCTCATATTTACACCGTTGCCTTTTTTTCTCATTATATTTAGGATCATTAGTACATTTTTCTTCTTTTCCAGGTAGACAGGTAATATGTAGGCTACTTGACTTGAATTTCGCTGCGGCAAGTTTAGTAATGTGTGTATATATTCCTGTTTTTTTTATTTTTTTTATTTATACTGCTGCCCTTTTTTTTTTCATTATATTTAGGACGATTAACATTTTTTTTTCTTTTCATATATCAGCCGTGTATATATTCCTGTTGTTTTTTTCATATTTATACTGCTGGCCTTTTTTTATTATATTTAGGACCATTAACACATTTTTTTTCTTCATATATCGTCACCTTCGTAAACAAACCGTGTATATATTCCTGTTTTTTTTCATATTTATACTGCTGGCTTTTTTTTCTCATTATATGTAGGACTTTAACACATTTTTTTCTTTTCGTATATCATCACCTTCGTAAACAAACCGCCTAAGTCATTATTTTCTACTTTACAGGAAATCATAAAAGAACTGTCATTATCTCATTTGGCTTAAGATTTAGGCAGAAATGAAAATGCCAATTCTAGAACACTCAAAACCTGAATGACGAAGACAACTGTACAAAAATGGGCGTCACATGTTGAAAAATTAATGTAAACAAAAACCTGGAAATCGCTGAAAAATGACTTTGGAAATTATTTTATGAGGGTGACGAATTATGTCTCTTGTTTTTTTAGTTTCTTTATTACTTTTTTTTTATAACAAAGGAGACAGCTCAAGGGCACACAAAAAAATAAACAATAATAAAAAAAGCCCGCTACTCGCTGCTCCTAAAAAGAATCCAAAGAGGTGGCCGAAAGAGAGGTCAAAAAATCATCCATCAATAAAAATCATCTATCTTATTACCTATTCTTATATAGCTTTTTATTCATTCAACTTATCAGTCCATCTTGCTTTTTTTTTTTTTTACTACGTCATCACCAAATAACTCGTCTTTCTTTCCTCTCATATTTATATCACAGATTTTTTTTTATTCAATAAGCTTAGTTAAAATTTTCCTATTTTTTCTTTCCCTTTTCAAATTATACCTTTTTCATTTGATTTAGAACCACTGAAACATTCTTATCTCCCACGCCTCTTGCTTTTTTCACCTTATCTTTACACAAATAATTATCTTTGCTCTCATTTTCATATCTTTGCAAACACTTCTTCGTTTACTTTCACTTTCCTCCATTCACTTTGGTAAGAACCTTTAAAATTTTCTTGATTTATTTCCTTTTAAATCTCTCTCTCTCTCTCTCTCTCTCTCTCTCTCTCTCTCTCTCTCTCTCTCTCTCTCTCTCTCTCTCTCTCTCTCTCTCTCTCTCTCTCTCTCTCTCTCTCTCAGCCTTTATAGTGTTATTTTGATCTTCGTTAACTTTCGTAATTATTCTTTTCTTTTATTCGTTTTCTTTCTCCCTTTAGATTTGCCTCTCGCTATTTTTTTTTATCTTCTCATATTAAAAGAAAATATCATCCTTTAGTTTCAATTCTATACTGTAAATTTTCTTCATTCACTTTGACTCAATTATACTCTTATTTATTTCCTCTTTAAATTTGTCTGAGTTACATTTTATTTACCTCCTCATGTCTCGTATTTTTAAACCATTGCATTTTTTTTCACTTGTACTTAAACATTTCTATTCTCTTCCATTTTACTTACCATTATTTCTCTTAATATGTCTTCTTTAGTACTTTTCTCTTTCCCATCATGACGCCTTTTTGAACATTTCCTTCATTTCTTTCCCTTTTATATTTTTCCCTTGTATATTTCCTCTCCCATTTTCCTTTTACTTCTATATTGTTTTATATTGTTTAATTTTTACACCTCTTGCCCTCTTTTCAATATTTTTCCCTCTCCTTTTCCTTGCCATTTCTCTGTTATTTTTTTTTTAACCTTTGGCCCATTAAATACACCTCTCTTTCTCACTATCTTTTACTGTTCTTTTCTTTCTTTACTCTTCTTGTTCTATTTTTCGTTACACCAAAGGAAAGAGAAAAAGACAGAAAAAGAGAAAACGCAAACGTGGAAGGCAAGGACAAACTCTTCTAATAAGGGTATGTATGTGTGTGTGTGTGTGTGTGTGTGTGTGTGTGTGTGTGTGTGTGTGTAGGGAAAGGTGAGTCGGCTGTTTTCTCCGCTCTCACTTTGCTCTCCCTCCTGTCTTTCCCTTCCTTCTTTTCTTCCTTCCTTTTTTTCTGCTTCAAATTGCTGTTCTTTTCCTCTTTTCTTTTTTTCTTCTATATTTCTCTTCTTTCTCTCCTCCTCTCCTTCCCTTCTATTCTTTCAATTCAATTCTTTTCTTTAATTTCTTATCGACCTCTTCCTTCTCTCGTCTTTCTACCTCCCCTTTATCCTTTCTTTTTCCCTCTTCCTTTTCCGTCTCACTTCTTCCTTCCTTCCTTCTTTCTTTCAACCCTATTCCTTTATTTTAATTTCTTCCTTACCTCCGTCCTCTTCCTACCTTCCTCTTCCTTCTTTTCCTTCCCTCTCCCTCCTTCCGTCCCTCCCTCCCTTCTTTCCATCCTTCATTTTTTTCATTTCTATCATATTCCTTTTTTTCATTATTTCTTCACACTCTTTTTTCTCCTCTTTCTCTGTCTTTCTCCTCCCTCCTTCCCTCTCTCCTTCCTTTCCTCCCCCACGGTTCATTTTCTTTTTAACTTCATATTATCCTTCTCTTCGTTATTCCCTCCCTTTCTTTCTTCCTCGCCTTTCCTCTCTCTTTCTCTCCTATCTTATTTTTTCTTTTTCAATTTCTTCCCACCCTCTCTCCCTCCCTCCCTCCGCAACCTTGCTCCCTCACGGTTCATTAAAACGGTCATTGGGTTGCCCGCTTGGCTGGTCTTGATTCTATGCTCTTCTTAAAGCGTCTCTTATTACTGAATTTATTGCCCAGATTACTGTTACGGCACTTTCCATCCTGTCACACACACACACACACACATTATTCCTTCCTTATTTTATTTCTATCTAATTCCTTTCTCTTTTTTATTTTTATTTATTTCTGCTCCTTTTTCTCCCCGTTTTCTTTTTCCTTCCTCTCTCTTCCTTCATTTTCCCTCCCCTTCTCTTTTTTTCCATTCCTTTGTTTTTTCTTTGTCTTATTCATTTTCTTATCTTCTTATCCTCTTCTTCCTGTCTTTTTGTTCTTGTTATATTATATTCGTTTTTTTTTTCTTTTGAATATTTTCTCTCTCTCTCTCTCTCTCTCTCTCTCTCTCTCTCTCTCTCTCTCTCTCTCTCTCTCACACACACACACACACACTCCCTTCCCGATATGCCAAGCAGTAAATAGAAGTTGCTCTAGAAAGTTGCTGTTTTTTTTTTCCTAAGATGTCAGTTACTTAACCCTAGAACACTAACCTTAGAAAAAGTCACACCACTACTAACCATGGGTACATCATACCCGATTTTGAAAAAAAAATAAATAAATTAAATGTAAAGTTTTAATGGAATAAAGTTACATGAAGGGACTTCAAACTTTGTTGTTGACTTAACATTAAGAAGAACTAAAAACGTATTGTTTTGGTTCGAAAATCAGGTACTGAAAAATGTTACTAAAAAAGAAAAAATGTTCAAGAAATGAAAGAAACAAAAGAAGAACAAGAAGACTGCAGTCGAAAATTATTGACGTAGGACAATAAGTAAAAAAAAAGTGATGGAAGGAAGGAAGAAGAGAAAAAGAATAGCAAGAATAAGAATAAGAATAACAACAGAGAAAAAGTAAAATCAGAAAGAAATAGATAATGTAAAAAGATAAAGAGGGAATAAAAATTGATATCTCCGTCAGAGGATAACTTATCATCATCATCATATTGACCTCCATGAAAACAAAAAAAAGGGGGAAAAGAATCATCCAGTGACCGAACAAGAAGCATAACAAAAACAATAACAAGATGAAGTATAACCAGAAATAGATGATGGGAGAGTAGAGGAATAGCCTATCATCATTTTGCCTCCATGAAAGCACTAACAGAAAAAAGGGTAAAGAAAAAAAAATTCATATAGTAACCGAACAAGAAGTATGAAAACAATAACAAGAGGAAGTATAACCAGAAATAGATGATGGAAGGAAGAAGAAAAGAATAGCAAGAATAAGAATAAGACCTATAAATAACAACAGAGAAAAGTAAAATCAGAAAGAAATAGATAATGTAAAAAGATAACAAGAGGAAGTATAAGCAGAAATAGATGATGAGAGAATAGAGGAATAGCCTATCATCATCATATTGACCTCCATGAAAATACACACAAGTAAAAAAGGGTAAAGAAAAAAAGAATTCATATAGTAACCGAACAAGAAGTATGAAAACAATAACAAGAGGAAGTATAACCAGAAATAGATGATGGGAGAGTAGAGGAATAGCCTATCATCATCATATTGACCTCCATGAAAATACACACAAGTAAAAAAGGGAAATGAAAAAAAGAATTCATATAGTAACCGAACAAGAAGTATAACAAAAACAATAACAAGAGGAAGTATAAGCAGAAATAGATGATGAGAGAATAGAGGAATAGCCTATCATCATCATATTGACCTCCATGAAAATACACACAAGTAAAAAAGGGAAATGAAAAAAAGAATTCATATAGTAACCGAACAAGAAGTATGAAAACAATAACAAGAGGAAATATAACCAGAAATAGATGATGAGAGAGTAGAGGAATAGCCTATCATCACCATTTTTGCCTCCATGAAAGCACTAACAGAAAAAAGGGTAAAGAAAAAAAAAAAGAATTCATCCAGTGACCGAACAAGAGGTATAAAAAAACCCCCAATAACAAGAGGAAGTATAACCAGAAATAGATGATGGAAGAGTAGAGGAATAGCCTATCATCATCATTTTGCCTCCATGAAAGCACTACAAAAAATGAGAAAGGAAAAAAAGAAAATAATTGATCCAATGACCATTTAGGATCGAAGAAAAACACGTAGGCCACAATTGCTTCGCCCTACTTGCCTTACCCTACTTAGAAATCCCAACTCATGTCTGCATTTCAATAAACCATAAAACTATAAGAAAACAATGCTAAAAATGGGAGAGAGAAATATAAAACTAGAAAGCCTAATAAGCTGTATCATCTTGGCCTACATTAAAATATGAAAAAAATAAGAAAAATGTATAAAAAGAAAGATTGCTCAAGTCTTCCGCCCTGAGCATCACTTGTGTATTTTCCTCCAATTTTTTTTTTATATATTTGCACAAGAACCATCCGCCCAGCCTTGTCAGCCCTGCCCTGCCCGTACTAAGGCATATGTCGTGCACCCCCAATCAAACAACAACAGCAACAACAACAACAACGACAACAGCAAATTTTTTACTTCACACGAATAGTAATGATGCCGAACAAAAGAAGAAGAAGAAGCGTTATATAGAAGAATTATATATACGTATGGGAGAATTATAGTATGTACGATAATTATATAAAAGGCAAAATTAGATGATGGATGATGATGATGAAAAAGAAGAAAGGGGAATAGAAGAAGAAAAAAGAAGAAGGAGAAGGAAAAGAAGAAGAAAAAAAATGAAGAAGAAAAAGAAAAAAAGAAGAAAATCAACTTCGATATTTCCATTCAGTAATATCATCTCGTCTTTCAAATGAACAAAAAAATAAAACACAGCTGGAAAACAAAATATAATGGAGAACAATAACACGAAGAAGGTCTCAATAAATTCTCCTCCTCAGTATCATCATCGCGACCTCCAAAACGAAAAGGAGAGAGAGAAAAAGAAATGCGAAGATAAATACGAAACGAGTCTTGTCTGAGAAGCAAGCACCCGCAGCCTCGCCCTATAGCTGGACAAACCGTGCGCCCGCCAGACACACTTTCACCGCCTTACCGCACACACACACACTCTCCTTTTTCTCCCTCCAATTTCGCGGTCACGCCATCAGAGACGCTTAATTTTGAGGGCAATGAAACGGAGCAAGGGAGAGAGAAGGGAGAGACAAACACACACATTCACACCTGTTGGGATTGTAGCTCTAAAATTGATGAAGTATAGCGGTGTTCTTTCGGTCCGTATCTTAAGACGGTTTCGGCTCTCACAACTGTTTTCAAAGGCCATCAAAGAGAATGAAGGATAAGGGAGGGAGGGAGAAATGAAAATGACAGGAGGGATGGAGGAATGAAGAGAAAGGGTGGGAGGGAGAAATGAAGGGAGGGAGGTAGGAAGAAAAGAAAAAGGGAGGGAGGGAGAAATGAAGAAGGGAGAGACGAAGAAATAATGGGAGGAACGGAGAAAATAATGAAAGAGGAAAGGGAGAATTTAAAAGGGGATGTAGGGAGAGCGAGTCAGTATGTGAACACTTGCGATATATATAAGAAAATGAATAACAAGGATGGATTTTTTTGTGTGTTATTGAATATCTTTCTAGGGAACACACCAACTTATAATCTTGTTCTTAGGGCAGTGGTAAGGGAGAATGGGGGAAGAGGAGAAGGAGGAGGGTGGAGGAGGAGAAGGATATGGTGGTGGTGGAAGTGGAGGAAGAGTAGAAGGATGGAAGAGGAGGAGAGGAGGTGGAGGAGGAAAGGGGAAGTGGAGGAGGCGGGTCAAATGAACGTCTGCGTGAAATGTATTCGGAAATAAATCGTCTGTAATCCTGACTGTAGTATTTTAATATGACATGATTCGTGAGATGGGAAAGAATGGCGAAATAACGAAATAGAAAATAGGAAATAGTGAAGAACATAGTGAGTGAATGAAATCTTAAGCGTTTTGATGTTACTATTGTCATTATATTTTTTTCGTGGGGGAAGAAACGAATCGATATTTTTAATGATGAAGACAAGAGGAGGAAGGAAAGGAAGTGCCGGGAGAGAGAGAGAGAAAAAAAGGGAATTGAAGAAAAGATATAAAACACAAAAAGAGATCTAGCAGTAAGGTGATAAATCTATAACGTGCAATAAAAGAAATATGAAAAGGAAGAAATATAAGTGAAAAAAGGAGGAAAGAAAGTAAGACAAACTCAGTAATAGAAGAAAATCAAGGAAATAAGAAGGAGAGAAAAAAGATATTAAAAAAAATAAAGAAGGAAAGGAAGTAAGAAAATACGATGAAGAAAGTGAAAAACAAAACAAAAGGGAAATAAGAGTAAGGAAACAATGAAAAAAAGAAAAAGAAGGGAAAAGAACGTATTGTGGACAAGGAAAAAAACAGAAGAGAAAGAAAAAGCGTGGAAAAAAAGAAAATTAACAGAAAAAGGAAAAGAAAAAAGAAAAGACGTGGAAAAAACGAAAAGAAAGAAAAAAAGAAGGAAAATGGGTAACAGAACACGTGGAAAAGGACGAAATAAAATGGGAAAAAATAGGAAAAAAAAAAGCCGTGGAAAATATGAACGCTGAACCATTCCCATGAAGCTCTTACGATGATGGACGAGAAGATAGGAGTCGTGAGAGGAGAGAAAAAGATGAACGACTCCAGTTTAAAAGCGACTTCGTGTGCTATCGAAATCACCCCCCCCTTCCCCCCCTTCCTTTTTTTCGGGGGGAGGGAAGGAGGGGGAGGAGATGGATAAGGGGGATGGGATGGGGGAAGGGGGGTGATAGGACGGAATATATCAGGTTGTATTACAGGAAAAGAAGGGAAAAGAAGAACATATTGTGGAAAAGGAAAATAAAAAGAAAAAGAGGAAGAAAAGACTCGAAATAAAAGAGAATTAACAGAGCGCTTGATTTTTTAAACGTCGTACAAGTATTTTTTTCAAGTTATGTGGTTGATTTGTCTTTTTAAACGGCGTATAAGTATTTTTTTCAAGTTATGTGGTTGATTTCTCTTTTTAAACGCCGTATTAGTGTTTTTTCAACAGTTATGTGGTAGATTTGCCTTTTTAAACGTCGTTAAGTATTTTTTTCAACAGTTATGTGGTTGATTTGTCTTTTTAAACGTCGTATAAGTATTTTTTTCAACAGTTATGTGGTTGATTTGTCTTTTTAAACGTCGTATAAGTATTTTTTTCAACAGTTATGTGGTTGATTTGTCTTTTTTGACCCATTTTTCAATATGTGGTAAGTTAGTTTTATTTAGTTTTTTTAATATCACTTTTTACGACTGAGTTTGTAATATGTCGAGTTAGCTCCAAAAATCCAACACTTCTGACCACCTCTGTCTCAAAAATGGAAGTAAAAAGCAAAACTAGTCATCACTTAAAATACTAATACGACGTTCATAATATCAAGTATAAGAGTGTTGATGAGAGTGTAATGTTATTTGCGGGTAAGGGGGAAAAGGGGAGGAAAGCGAAAATAGAGGAGGCATATGAATTCATGTTAAAAATTAGGCCTACATCAAAACATTATTATTAGCGAACCTACACCATACAACTGTCAACCCCAACTGTCTTTCATTCTCTCCTCACCTGCACCTTCTCCACTAACCCACCTCCTCTTTCTATACCCTTAACTAAAAAGAAAAATAAATAAAGCAAAATTGTAGGTTAGAGTAATTTTTTCACTTAGTCATTCGTCTATGCTGTCTCTTATTTGGGGCAGTGCTTAGTGGACTTTTTTTCTCTCGTTTATTTACGCCCTTGAACTGCTTCCTTTACTGTAAGAAAGCGAAAATGTGTGTATGTGGGGTGGCAAGGAGAGGGATGTAAGGGAGAAAGGGAAGATGGAAGGGGTATGTGAACTTGTATTAAAGTTAACGTGTGTGTATATGGGGTGGGGATAAAGGGGGAAGGGAAGATGGAAGGGGTATGTGAATTTGTATTAAAGTTAACGTGTGTGTATATGGGGTGGGGATAAAGGGGGAAGGGAAGATGGAAGGGGTATGTGAATTTGTATTAAAGTTAACGTGTGTGTATATGGGATGGGAATAAGGGGGGAAGGGAAGATGGAGGGGGTATGTGAATTTGTATTAAAGTTAACGTGTGTGTATATGGGGTGGGGATAAGGGGGGAAGGGAAGATGGAGGGGGTATGTGAATTTGTATTAAGTTAACGTGTGTGTGAGAGAGTGTGATGTCGTGTGTTGGGATCATCGTTGCTTCACTGTGTCATGGTCGTTGGTGATTCGCTTATGAGAGGTGGATAGCCTATTACGGTTATTGGTACAGCTTTCTCGGCCGTGTGACCAGAGCTTGTTAATGTTGTTCTTATTTTGTTGCTTCCTTTTCTTGTTTTTATTCTGTTGCTTCGCGTTCTTTTTTCTTTATTTCTTTTTCTCTTCTCTGCTTTTTTCTCTTCCTTTTTCTTGGTTTTCTCTTTTATTTATATTTTTCTTGTTCTTTTTGTTCATAATTTTTTTTCTTCTTCTTGCTCTTCTTCTTCTTCTTCCTCTTCTTGATTTTGTTGTAATTCCTGTGCACTTTTTTTCTTCTACTTCTACGACTACTGCTAATACTACTATATACTGCTAATACTAACCTACTATACTACTACTACTACTACCACTACTACTACCATTTCTTCTTCTTCTTCTTCTTCTTTTTCTAACTCTCCTTCTTTTACCTCCTCCCCTCCTCCTCCTCCTTCTCCTAAAATTGAAACAACCTCGGAAGATACACCAATACTTCTTTTTTTTACTGCCACGCGGAGTAAAGGTTAAGCTATGCGTGGTCCTCAATTTCCCGGGAGTAATTTCTTCGGCATGGAGGAGGAGGAGGAGGAGGAGGAAGAAGAATAGGAGGTGTGTTTCTCTCTCCTTCAGTAGCTATCTTTGGCCTTTCCTCTTTGTCAGTTTCAATAAGAGGTGACAGCTGGCGTGCCCGTGTGTGTGTGTGTGTGTGTGTTCACCTCGCCACGCCCACAAGGAAAGAGGTTGTGGATTAAAGGTTCCCGTTTTCTCTTTTCATATGTATTTTCCCATTTTCGTTTCCTTGTTTTTTTTTTGGGGGGGGGTTTCGTTTTTCTAGCCCTACTTTTGTCTTTGTGGGAACAGCGATTAGCGGGCTTTTTTTTATTGCACCTTTTTTGTTGCCCTTGAGCTGTTTCTTTAGCTGTAAAAAAAAAAAAAAAAACTTTCTTCGGTCCCTGCCTTACTGCCTTTCACTGCTTTCCTCATTCCTTTCTTCCGTTCTTTCATTTTTCTTTCCTGCGTCCCTTCCTTTCTCACTTCTTCGTTACTATCATTTCTCCCTTCCTTCCTTCCTTCATTCATTCTTTCACTCATTCACAGCTAACGTGGGTGTGGCGCTGTGTGTGTGTGTGTGTGTGTGGAGAATACCTGAGCAAGCTGCACGATTTGTTTGCACGCCGCGAAGGCCTTTAATTGTGGACAGACCTTCTCGTTGAGGAGTGGCGAAACGAGGACTTGAGGAAGGTCTTACTTGGTGGGGCCTGTAATTAAACGCCCATATTCTTATTAACCGTTCGGCGCCCAGGCACACCCATTTAACAGGGTTTTTCTAGGGGTTGTAGGCATTTCCAGGCGTAGTTTTAGAACCCTGATAATAGTTTGCCCATGCTTCTGTACCATGAACGCGAAAAACCCCCACTCATGAGAACGCCTGTAATCTAACCGTTCGGCGCCCACGCACACTCATCTGACAGGGCTTTCGTAGGAGTTGTAGGCATTTCCAGGGGTAGGTTTAGGACCCTGATAGTAGTCTGACCATGCTTCTGTACCATGAACGCGAAAAAACACTCTTGAGAACGCCTGTAATCTAACGCCCACATTCTTTAAACCGTTCGGCACCCACGCACACACATTTGACAGGGCTATTCTAGGGGTTGTAGGCATTTCCAGGGGTAGTTTTAGGACCCTGATAGTAGTCTGACCATGCTTCTGTACCATGAACGCGAAAAAATACTCTTGAGAACACGTTTAACCCCTTATTTGGCCTTTGGGGTTTCTTTATGTGAGAGCCGGAAGCCTGTAAGAACATCGACCTTATTAATGCTTTCCGTGTGGGTGGTTGTTTGATCTGAGGGGCTGTCGTGAGCGTCTGTCATTAGCTTACTTCCTGATGCTGGTCTTGCTCGTTTTCTTGTGTAAGTAGAGGCAAACTCAATACTTGAAAGCTTTTAATGGAGGTTAGATGTGTATTTGGATGGGGAAAAAAAAATTGTTGAGTAGCCCATCTTCTTTTAGCTGCATTGTGTAAGTTTAACCTCTTGTAGTCTCATTATATTGTATTTGTGTGTATGTAGACGCAAACACAATACTTGAAAGCTTGTAATGGAGGTTAGATGTGTATTTGGACGGGGAAAAAAATTTGTTGAGTAGCCCATCTTCTTTTAGCTGCATTGTGTAAGTTTAACCTCTTGTAGTCTCATTATATTGTATTTGTGTGTATGTAGACGCAAACACAATACATGAGAGCTTGTAATGGAGGTTAGATGTGTATTTGGATGGGGAAAAAAAAATTTGTTGAGTAGCCCATCTTCTTTTAGCTGCCTTGTGTAAGTTTAACCTCTTGTAGTCTCATTATATTGTATTCGTGTGTATGTAGACGCAAACACAATACTTGAAAGCTTGTAATGGAGGTTAGATGTGTATTTGGATGGGAAGAAAATTTGGTGAGTAGCCCATCTTCTTTTAGCTGTCATGTGTAAGTTGTCTGCCCTCTTGTAGTCTCCGTATATCGTATATATAATAATATTCGTGTGTATGTAGAAGCGAACACTACTGAAAACTTGAAATAGAGGTTAGATGTATATATGGATGGGAAGGGAATTTGGTGAGCAGTCCTTCTTCAGGAGCTGCCGTGTGTATGTTGTTTGACCTCTATAGTCTCCTTGTATTGTTTTCGTGTGCATGTAAAGGCAAGCACAGTTATTGAAAGCCTTAAATGGAGGTTAGATGTATATATGGATAGGAAAGGAATTTGTTGAGTAACCCATCTTCAGGAACTGCCATGTGTAAGTCATCTGTCTGGCTTATTGTAGTCTCCTTATATCCTTATGTTCGGTGATAATAGTTAAATTTATGATGGTGGTGGTGAGGATGGTAATAATGAGGATAGTAATAGGCTTGCTCTTTCTTTCATCTCTGTCAAGAGCAGACCGATCTTGATGCCATAGGTGACTTGAGATTTCTCGCTAATTAGGCCTTTGTAACAGTAAAAAGGAAGCGTTTGGTCCTGCCTGGTCTTGATTCAGGCTCCACTGCTACTGTGTATAGTTTAAAAAATCATCATGCGGGTAGAACAAATGAAGTTTAGTGGAAATCATACAGTATCAGTCCTATATAGAAATGATTGGGTTATTATAAAATGACCACGGCAACCTGATTTCATTGTAAGCGGCTCTGATTGACACATATCATTACATATTTACAACCTGTCAACTCATGTCGCTGCCAGGGCAGTGATTCCTAAATACTGCCTTAATTAACTTAATTAACTTTTCACTCACATATAATATATCAATAATTAAATTTAGAAGATAAAGTTGACTGGATGCCGTTATTAGTGTGTTTGCGACAGCTATTAAGCATAAACAGATAAATTCGATGTTTTGAGTACGACAATTTGGTAACGGACCGCCGGTAGAGGTAAACAAGGCAGCGGTGGCGCGGCGTTTGAATCCTCATCAATCACCGCCACAAAGTTAATGCCCCGTGTTGCCTCTGGGCTCATGTGTCGCGAGAAAACAGTGCTCGGAAGTTAGATCAGGTCACGGGCTAGAGATGTGTTAAGTGCCGTCGTCCAGTAATAACTCCTCCCACCCTGGCACTAGGAAATACTGGTCGCTGATGTTCGCCTGGACAATGGACCCTAGCCCACCCACCCCACCACCTGGCAGGACTTCTCTCCTCAAGGTATGATTGCACATGCTGTATGTATTGTCTTTAACATATCTACACACCATTGCAAGCTCAAAGATAAATCCCTTCTTTTTGAAGGGAAAGCATTGAACTCAGTTATTCTTGACCTAAGTCAAAATTTTACCTTCTATTGGTATATTTATACTTTGTATATCATCACTTTTCCCCCATTGATTATACTGGGTGAGGCTAAAGTTGTAAATTGATAACATGAGTAACCATACCTATGGCCAAATGCTTTCCACTGGTTTAATCATTGTGTACATAAATACAGCAGGATTATTGGGTCTATATACATTCTAAGCACTGTATATATAACATGCTGAGCAGCAGAAGAATGTGTCGTGAGGAAGAAATGCCTCTCAAAGTGTATTTTGGTAAATTGTTTTACATAAATATTACTAACACAGGTCTGTAATTTTGGCAGATGGTTTTTTGGGGGCTAGAGGGCATCATAGGTTCATGAGGTGGGGGGGATGGCGAGCAAAGTGAGCATGCACAGGTGGGGAAATTTTTTTGAAAAATAAGCACTTTTGAAATCATTTTGAGGCTGATATAGAAAACACTGGGGGGGCTATAGCACTCTTACTCCCCCCAGAAATTATGGCCCTGTAACATGTGAATTGCAACGTTATAAAAATGTATGATTCTGTTAACCTTAATTGAACAAGTATGACAAGTACTGCTCAAAAGTATGAATATATCAGAAGCCCCAATTACATCATTTCATTTATGGCTTCAGGCTTAAGGTAACAAACTCAGGGTGGCTGATGGAAAATCAACCTCATGAAGTTCTTAATATGATAGAAAAATGTTTTCTGAAATGAGGGTATTGGATTATTCTATTTTATGAGGTAAGGTTACTCTAGCTATTTGTTTGAGCTGTTATTTAATAAGGCTATTTGTCAAGCCTTGCTCAAAGTGGATCTTCACTATTTATCAAGCCGACTGGAAGACAACAGGTTACTAATTAGTGCTGATAGGTTACTATTTTAGTGGCACAAGGCTACTATCTGTTAGGTCAAAGGAAGGTTCAATTAATTTATTAATATAGTACATAACTAATAAGGTGGCCATAGGTTACTATCTCTTGGGATAAGTGGGTTATGTTCATTTGTGAATACAATTCTTAACTAATAAAACAGTGATAGGTTACTATCCATCAGACTGCATTGCCTGCAGAGCTGCAGTCCAGGTCACTGAATAACCTCAGCTTATTTTTTGTGATTTGAGGTTACTGTTGTGAAAGGGTTTAGGATACAGTTGTTGTATCTTTCCTTAATTTTTCAGTGATAGTTTACTTTCTAGAATCTGATGTAATACTTCAATTCTTGAGCTTTACTGTTGCATTAAACATACTCTGCCTAAAAATGATGATTTTGGGTGATATTTATGGACAAGCGGCCACCATGTTTCTTTTTACAGTACCACTGCAGTATTCCTGCCATCCAAGTCAGCTGCAGTAACCACTCGAGGTAATTAATTTAGAGGGGACAGGTTACTAATCTAGAGACAATGTTACTATATTAGCAATGATAGGTTATACCTATCAGTGATATGTTGCAAATTTAGTGGCAATAGGTTACTGACTTTGTGACATTAGGTATGTATCTGGGTGGACCTTAGTTTTCTTTACATCTTGTGCCTTCATGGTATATGAAATTAAGGTTTATATATAAATTGTCCCTCAACTATATTATGAAGGTGCTAGTGTTGTATTTTTCAGTGCAAAGTGAGCCGATATGATTACTTATGTTATATCATTAATTTTAATACATAATTCACTTTATTGAAATATGGATAGGTTGCTTTAATGGGAAGAGCTTGGTTACTTTACTTGCTTTTTGCTTCTGTTTGGCTGAAGTTTAGTTGGTTTATGTGGTCCTTTGTCTGTGATGAGGGTCAGGTATGAAATCAAACAGTAACAATTATTAGAGAGATTTACTGAGCATAGATGTAAGTCAGTAAAAGTTGTCATGACCTTTATGGTGAGGGATGTCCTGCAGAGGCCAACACATGACCTGTGCTGCAGTCCTAGATGATGCTGATCTTGGGTGAGTGGTGAAGTTAATTGGCATATTGCATTTCTCCCTTAAGTCCTCTGCCTGGAAACTTATCATTTTGGGGTAATTGACCCAAAGGTATATGTGCCTCAAAGGATCTAGCCTCAACCATCTGTGTGAGTTGGCTACATTGTTGGAAATACACATTATCTGAGGGTTAGGTTACTAATTCATGTGGTTAAGTTGCTTTCCTTAAGAGGTTTGGTAAAAAAATCAAAACCACATCAATTGAAATAATCTAATCATTACAAAACACAAGATAGTTGAAGATACCATTGTTGTATAAACTAACTCAACCCATCTAAATAAAGTACCCGAACCTTTTCAAATATTAATAACATAAGAATATAGTACACTCATATAAGCCTACCAATCAATGAGTGTTTTCCAGTGATGAAACTAACACAAACAGGGATGGTTAGGATTTATTTAGCTGAAACAAGATGACCCAGGATATGTTTCTGTTAAGATAATTGGTTACTAGACAGACAACATGACACAAACATATCACCTGAGGAAAATCAACACAATCTCAGGGGTGGTAGCACAAGTCTTCTATTAAACCCTGCATGGCATCTTTTACCCTTTCAGTCAGTTCCCTAAAGCAATATACAAATATGCTAAGATTGATCCTATGACAACTTGGCTGGGCAGTTTTTTCATCTTATCTTTTATCTTTTATTTTAGCTTTGTAATCTTACCTCATAGAATTGATCCTAGGACAACTTTGCTATTTTTTATCTTATCTTTTTATCATATCATTTATATTAGCTGTGTAACCTTAGCTATCTCATGAAACTGATCCTACGGTTACTTTGCTGTTTTTCATTATAGTATAGCTTTGTAACGTTACCTAAAAAAGACAATAACCTAATCCCATAAATTCAGGACAACTTGACTGTTTTTCATCTAAGGACAGCTTTGTAACTTAACTTCATGAAAAAGAATAACCTAATCCCATAAATTCAGGACAACTTGACTCTTTTTTCATCTTAGAATAGCTTTGTAACTTAACTTCATGAAATAGAATAACCTAATCCCATAAATTCAGGACAACTTGACTGTTTTTCATCTAAGGACAGCTTTGTAACTTAACTTCATGAAATAGAATAACCTAATCCCATAAATTCAGGACAACTTGACTGTTTTTCATCTAAGGACAGCTTTGTAACTTAACTTCATAAAATAGAATAGCCTAACCCCATCAATTTAGGACTACTTGACTTTTTCACTTTACCTTATAAGATAAAATAACCTCATCCCATCAGTTGAGAAACCTATATTCATCACTTGAAGAACTTTAGGAGGTTCATTTTATATCTGCCATTTTGAGTCTGTTACCTTGAGCCATAAATAACATGATGAATAGCCTACGCAATGATTTTAATATGTGGTAGCCTACTCTAGCCTAGCCTAACTTTTAACTTATCATACCTCATAACCAAGACCAAGTGTTTATTCTCTTGTATCTAATAGTTCAATCCAGTAGTCAAATAGTTCAATCAAATAGTCCAATAGTTCGATCCATTAGTCTAATATAAACGTTTCATCTCCCGTTGTATCCAATCTAGCATCCATAACTTGATGATTTCTGACACCATCATCGTAGGACACATATTGCAAAGAAAAAAACAAAAACCTTAAAGCATGGTTAAAGACCCACAAAAGTAGATGAAAAGAATGTGATATCAGAGCTTCGAGCAATAGAATTATAGAGCGTACTCCCTAACCAAGACCCAGACCAAGCGTTTCATCTCCCTTTGTATCCATTCTAGCCTGACAAATGACTCATGATTCCCTTCGACACAATGATAGAAAGCACATTAAGAACTCCAAAGCACATACTGAACCCCAACCAATAATAAAATAGATTAAAACAGTGCAATATCAAGCTTTCAAACAATAATCCACGTGAACATTGAAATTACTCCTTTCAGTACTGTGACATCACGTTCTTCCGGTATGGCGTCGCGGGGTGTGTTGCTTGTCATGTGTCTGACGTGCGCGAATATCGAGTGATTTTTTTACCGTTCCTGAGGCTTTTTCGAGGACCACGGCAAGGTAGGTGAAGCTGATGTGTTATTGACTATCTATTAGCGAGTTATAAGTGGTGTGGAGGCTGTTATGAAGGCAGGAGAGGGAAAGAAGGAAGAAAGGCCTGGTTTGATAAAAGCTTCGGTGGTGGATGTGTTGTGGTGTTGAAGCATTATTTTTTCTCGCTTTTCTGGTCTTCCTGTTGAGTTTAAGATAACTGTGGCTCTATAGGTGGTGCTGATGTGTGGTTAACTATCTATCAGTGTGTTATGGGCGGTGTGGAGGCTGGTAGAAGGCAGAGAGGGAAAGGAGAAGGAAGGAAGGCTTGGGTGTGATAAGCTTCGGTGGTGGATGTGTTGCAATAGTTCCGAAGCATTTTATTTTTCGCTTTTTTGCTCATACTGTTGAGTTTAAGATGACTGTGGCTCTATTGGTGTTGTTGATGTGTGGTTAACTATCTATCAGTGTGTTATGGGCAGTGTGGAGGCTGTTATGAAGGCAGGAGAGGGAAAGGAGAAAGAAGGAAGGCCTGGGTGTGATGAAGCTTTGATGGTGGATGTGCTGCAATGGTTCCGAAGCATCATATTATTTTTCGCTTTTTTGCTCTTCCTGTTGAGTTTAAGATGATTGTGGCAAAATAGATGATGATTGGGTGTGGTTAACTATCTACTAATTTGCTATAGAGAAGATAGAGTAGATGGGGAAGGCAGGAGAGTTAGGAAGGAATAATAATGAAGGAACGGAGAGAGGGTGGTAAGGGGGTGGTGATGATTGTGAACGAAACCCTATTTTTTGTTCTTCCTGTTGAGTTTAAGAGGACTAGGTGATGTTGGTGTGTGGCTACTTATATACTAATTTGCTATAGACTGTGTGGAGGGGATGGGGAAGGCAGGTCGCAGGAGAGAGGGAAGAGGAAAGAATATGAAGGGAGAGAGGGATCGAGGCATTGGGCTGGTGGTGGTGATGGTAGTTATGTGAACGAAACATTATTTTTTGTTCTTCCTGTTGAGTTTAAGATGACTGTCACTATGTAGGTGATGCTGGTGTCTGGCTAACCATCTAATAACTTGATGTACACGGCGTGGAGGAGATTGGGAAGGTAGGAGAAAGGGAGGAGGAAAAATAATGGAGGGAGAGAGAGGCAAGGCATGTCGTGGTGTGGTGGTGTTGGCGAAAGGTTATTTTTTGCCCTTTCTGTTAATTTAAAGATAACAGTGGCTATATAGGTGATGGTGATGTGTGGCTAACTATCTACTAACTTGCAATAGACGATGTGGAGATGGGAGAGGTAAGAGAGGGGGAGGAGGGTATTGGTGGTGGTGGTGTTGGCGACCCTTTATTATTTTTTCCTCTTTCTGTTGAGTTTAAAATGACTGGCATGATAAGTTATGCAGATGGGTGGCTGACTATCTTTTAACATGCTATAGACTGTTTGGAGAAGACGGGGAAGGCAGGATGTTTGGAGAAGACGGGGAAGGCAGGAGAGGGAGTTTAGGAGAGAAAAGGGAGGGAGAGCGGGAGGCAATGAGTGTGACCGGGTGAGTGGAACAAGCTTTTCCGTTTTCTTTCTTTATTTTTTTCTGTATTTGCTATATGAGGAGGACTATGGTGAGACGGGTGATGCTGGCGTGTTGCTATCTACTAAGTTGTAATAGCCTTTATTGGGTGATGGTGAAGAGGGAGAATGAAAGGAGTGTAAACTAGGTGTGGGTGTGTGTGTAGGGGGTGTGAGGTAACTTTTTTGTTGTTTAGCTTCGGGTAGGACCGGGTAGGACACGTAGTAATGGGTTTAAACTGGATAAATTCAGATTCAACAGGGACATAGGCAAAAATTGGTTTACTAAGAGAGTGGTAGATGAGTGGAACAGGCTGAGCAGTCATGTGGTGAGTGCCAATACAGTTGTCACATTAAAAAAAATAGATTAGATAAATTCATGGACAGTGATATTAGGTGGGTTTTAGATTCACGGGAGCTTATAGGTTCAAAGGAGCTGCTGTACAGGCCTACCGGCCTCTTGCAGACTCCAACGTTCTTATGTTCTTATGTTCTTAATGTACCTTTCCATATCTCGTTCCCTACTGAGCCAACTGCTCTTCTGTTGCCATCTACGTCTTCTACTAACCTTCAAGCCTCCCTGAAAACTACAGAAAAGAATGTAGAGAAATGTAGAGGAAAGAATGTAGAATAAGAATAAAATAAGAATGTAAAATGTTGAATAAGAATGAAGAGATCAAAGAAAGCGTAAACATAGGCATGGGTAATCGAGTGCTACTATATACTAACTTGTTATAGACTTTACAGGACCATGGAGGGGTGAAAGGGGTAAATGAAGTAAATGTAGAGAGCGAGGTGTGTGTGTGTGTGTGTGTGTGTGTCGTAACATTATTTTTTCTTATTAATGGATAGTCGTGTGCTATCTTTCCATTAAGGTACATGGGGTGCCCTAATGGATGCCTTAATTAATGAATACGTGAGCAGGGGATGTGGCGTAGCGTTGTGCGTTTTCTATCATTTCGCTATGTGAGGAATAATAGTGATTGCGTCAGGTCGAGACAGGCTGGCTAAGGGCGGTAGGAGGTACTCGAAGCTAATATTTGCTAGTGTTTTGGAAGAGTTGAAGAGCTATGGAGTCATGGATAAGAGGTTTGGGATAAAAGAGTTAGCGTTCAGCGTATAATGATAGTGATTGCGTCATGCAGGTTGAGGAAGGCTGGGAGGAGGTCCTTTGTCTGGGCGGCTCCTTTGCAGTGACCCGAAAATTATATCTGCAAATGTTATGGAAGAGTTATTAACTTTGGAATAATAGGGTATCTTAATAATAAGCTATCTTAGAGTTCTGGAATAATAGCTTTTGAATTACAAGTAAAAAAAAGTTTCGGAAAAATCTCCAAGTGTTATGGAAGAGTTAAAGGGCTTTGGAATAATATGTTTTAAAGAGTTTCGGAATAATAGTTAAATCATTTTTGAATTACTTATATTTAAAACCTTTGGGAGTAACAGTTTTGGAATAATGTTTTTTGAATAATGCTGTAAGACTTATATACAATAATAAGTTTAAATTTTGAAATAAGAGTTAAAGGGCTAATAGAAGAGTGTAATAAAAGAACAAAAAAATAGAGCGCAAAAGAAATGATAAAGGAAGAAAGAAATATTGAAGTTAGGGAGCACTTGGCAACATGAGAAGAAAATTGTTGTTTCCTGCAAGTAAGAGGAAATATATAAGGAAAAGAAAAGTGTATTACGAAAAGAGATCGAGGAAAAATAAAAAAGCTTAGCCAACACTTCTTGCAACATAACCAAAACAAGAAACCTTAAAATTATATTAATAAAGAATGCAACAAAGTCTTCCTCCAAAAAAATAGGAAGCACAGTAGGAGGAATAATCGTAATAAGTGAATGGAAAATCAGTTACGAAAAGAAGAATATATAAACACGAAAACAAAGACGTGGTAAGAAAATGTTAAAAGAAGGGAAAGGCAGCAGCAACAACACAGTTCTCACCAAAAGGCTTTATTGTTATCCACCAGAAATAAAGAAAGTGAAAGGATGGTATATTGGATGCATAAAAATAGATAATGATAATAAGAAAAGATAAACCCAGAAAAACAAAACAAAACGAGATAAAATACGACGAACAAACACAAGAAATCGTTGACCTAAGGAAAAAAAAGAAAAAAGAAAATTAATAGAAGTTTGCTGTGCCTGATGTTTATTAGATGCATAAAAATAGATAACGCTAATAAGAAAAAGATAAATCCAGAAACAAACACAAAACACGAGATGAAACACGACAAACGAACACAACAGATCGTTAACGTAAGGAAAAAAAAAGTAGTAGTGGATTGCCGTGCCAGATCTAAAACAAGTGAAAGGCTGGAGAAGTTTAATGCGAAAGAAGGTTCATAGATAAGAGAGTGAGAGATAAACAGTAAAGCCGGTAGCGGGATGAGGGAATGTTACGTAAGGGGGCAACCAACAAGCGGGTCAGGAATGGAACACTGGAGGAAGCAGAAGTAGGCTATGCGCGTAGAGGTGAAAGGAAAGGAGTTCAGTACACTTAAACTTACGGAGATGAAAGATGAAAAAGAGAAATTAATAATGGCAAGGAGTAGCCTAGCAATATGTAAGAGATAATAGAAGTAACTGAAACACTGGAGGAAGCAGAAGTAGGCTATGCGCGTAGAGGTGAAAGGAAGGAGGAGCCCAGTATACTGAAACTTACGGAGATGAAAGATGAAAAAGAGAGGTTAATAATGGAAAGGAGTAGCCAAGCAATATGTAAGAGATAATAGAAGTAACAGAAACACTGGAGGAAGCAGAAGTAGGCTATGCGCGTAGAAGTGAAAGGAAAGGAGGAGCCCAGTACAATTTAAACTTACGGAGATGAGAGGGGGAAAGATGAGAAAAAGAAGTTAATAACGGAAAGGAGTAGCCTAGCAATATGTAAGAGATAATATAAGTAACAGAAACACTGGAGGAAGCAGAAGTAGGCTATGCGCGTAGAAGTGAAAGGAAAGGAGGAGCCCAGTACACTTTAAACTTACGGAGATGAGAGAGGGAAAGATGAGAAAAAGAAGTTAATAACGGAAAGGAGTAGCCTAGCAATATGTAAGAGATAATATAAGTAACAGAAACACTGGAAAAAGCAGAAGTAGGCTATGAGCGTAGAAGTGAAGGAAAGGAGGAGCCCAGTACACTTTAAACTTACGGAGATGAGAGAGGGAAAGATGAGAAAAAGAAGTTAATAACGGAAAGGAGTAGCCTAGCAATATGTAAAAGTTAATAAGTAACAGAAGCATTGGAAGAGAGGGAAGTAGGCTATGCACGTAAGTGAAAGGAAAGAAGGAGTCTAGTACACTTAGAGTACTTACGGAGATGAAAGATGAGAAAAGAGAATAACGGCAAGGAGTAGCCTAGCAATATGTACAAAAAAATAAACAAATAAAAACACTGAAGCGAATTGAACACTGCCTGAAGTAGGCTATACGCATATTAGTGAAAGAAAATAAGTAACCTTATGCCTTATGCCAAACGAAATAAATGAAGAAGAAATGAAAAACAAAACAATAAAAAAGAAGACAACTGAAACAGAGGAACGATGATAGAAGCAGTAATTGAACATGAAACAAAAGGCGGAAGAAGCAAGTAGGAAAAAAAAAAAAAATAGCCTAATGGTCTGATGCCAAATGAGATTAATAAAGCAGAATAAACAGGAACCGAGATAGATGAAAGATAATGAAACAAATTAAACACGAAACCAAGATGAAGAGGGCCATCACCAGCTCAATTTTCGTGTCTCGTTTCATAATATTACGTAAGGAATGCGATATAAAAACTTAAAATATGCAAATGCCATGACCTTTTTTTTTTGTTTGCTCGTGACCACAAGATAAAGATGGAACAACTCAACACGAAGAAGCTTAACCACTTTGATTTTCTTGTACTCTATGCGCCACATTTGATAATAGTACGTTGGGAATGTCAAGTAAAATATAACGACGTTTGGATTATCTTGTTTTGATTTTAGCCATGGGATTAGGAAAGAATAATTAAATGTAATGAATTATTCTAGCAAGTTTTCTTTATGGTATGGGATGTGAAGACCTTGAACGGCCAAATATTTAAGATTGAAATTGAAATAAAAAATGCATATAAGTTTAAGGATATGCTGAATACTTTTTGTTTGATAGAAAGTAATAATAGATGAGCTTTACCTGTTATATATTGATGAACCGATGATAAAGATAAACTGTAGCTTCTTCTTCATTACCTGCCATTTCCTGTTTTTCCCTCTTCTTCATGACACGTCTCTTCCTCTTGTCCTCTTCTTCTTCATTAGTTGTCTTTACCTGTTTTACTTTCTTCTTTACCTGTTTAGTATATTGAACTCACGATATGAATATGCTATCTTTTTATTCTTTATTTCTTCTTCTTCTTCTTCTTCTCCGCATGTGGTGTTGAAATATCTCCCAAATTAAATGCAGAAGACATATATATCATTGACTAATTAGGCTGAAATATGTCTTAGTACTTGCATACCATTATGATGACACGACGACACAGCATACCTAATAGCCTAATAGGACTGGGAAAACCTTTATTGTTATTATTATTATTATTATTATTATTATTATTATTATTATTATTATTATTATTGTTGTTGTTAGTATTTTTCTTTTTCTTGTTCATTTCCATTTTTCTTTACCTTCCTTCATATTTTTGTTATAGTTCCTGTTCTTTTTATTCTTGTTTCGTTCTTCTTTGGTTTTTCTTTCTTGTTAATGTTCTTTTATATTTTCTCCTTTTTTTCTTCTTTTTTTTTTCTTTTTCTTTTTCTTTATTTGGATCATTAATTCATAGATATATAATTGAAAGTACTGTAATAAAGTCTCTCTCTCTCTCTCTCTCTCTCTCTCTCTCTCTCTCTCTCTCTCTCTCTCTCTCTCTCTCTCTCTCTCAGTATGACTTTCCACTTGTGTTCTGAATACCCGAAAGAACATTGTCGATGGATGACCTGTTTTTTTGGGGGTCAGGTCACAACTAGGTCACCATTATGTGTGTGTGTGTGTGTGTGTGTGTGTGTGTGTTCTAATTGACACACGCGCACACACAAATTCTCTCTCTCTCTCTCTGTGCACGTGTAACAATTATGGCCTGTCTTTCAGTGTGTGTGTGTGTGTGTGTGTGTGTGTGTGTGTGTGTACCAACAATTAAAACACAGCAGTATTTCACAATAACGACAATAACAACAATAGGAGCGAACAATTACTCTTAGCAACAATTATCTTTAAAGAGGCCAATTTTTCTTTTCTCTCTCTTTGCATGCCGCTTGAGAGAGAGAGAGAGAGAGAGAGAGAGAGAGAGAGAGAGAGAGAGAGAGAGAGAGAGAGGAGTAGGAGGAGGAGAAACGAACCAGTAAGGAAGGAGAGTGATAAAGAAGGAAAGAAAAGAGCGAAAGAAATGGTACCAGAGAGAGAGAGAGAGAGAGAGAGAGAGAGAGAGAGAGAGAGAGAGAGAGATAGGAGAGGAGGAGTAAGAGGAGGAGAAACGGGCCACTAAGGAAGGAGATAAAGAATGAAAGAAAAGAGCAAAGGAAGCAGATGAGGGAAGATGGAGCCAGAGAGAGAGAGAGAGAGAGAGAGAGAGAGAGAGAGAGAGAGAGAGAGAGAGAGAGAGCACCACACAAAACAAAAGAGTAGTGAAGCAAGCGGAAACATGCCCACTCCTACATTCACTCTTGCATTCCTTGACCATCCCGCCCCCCCCAAAAAAAATCGAATGTGTGGAAATAATTAATTGTGCTCAACGTCACTCGGGAAGCAGGTGGTCCCTTATAAATACTTTCACGGCGGCAGGTGACCACTAATTAAGGGCCAGGTGAAGACACTAACACCTCAAGTATTTAATTCACACTGCATGCTTCAGTTCTAATGGACTAAAGTATCGGGAAAAAAAATGAAGATGACGTTTGATAATATATATTTTTATTGCGTGAATACATAATTAAAACCATTCTCTGTATCTTAATTCTAATCAAAATGTATATGTATTAAAGAGAAAACATGTGTAATATATTTGTTTTCAGAGCCAATACCT